>NC_091990.1:129647753-129851190 GCF_044704955.1 Pristiophorus japonicus | reverse complement strand
CTCCATCTGGTCCCTCTGCCTCTCCCGGGCACAAGGCTCCCTCTGGCTCTCTCCCCCCACCAGGCTCCCTCTGGCCCCCACCCCTTCCCCCAAACCAGGCTCCCTCTGGCCCCCCTCCTCCACCAGGCTCCCTCTGCCCCCCCCCCCCCCAACCAGGCTTCCTCTGCCCCTCGCCCCCATCAGGCTCCCTCTGCCCCCCCCACCAGGCTCCCTCGTCCCTTTATTTCCTTTGTTTGGAAAGTCAGTGACAAGGAGCCTTTAACTGGTCATAAAATGATCACTGTATAGTTAGCTGAAATTTCTTCGCACAAAATGTTGTTCGAGCATGGAAGTTTTACCACAGGGAATAGGTGATGTAGAGACCATTGCACCTTTTAAGAGATGAATGGATAAATATTTGAGGTAGAGAATGGTACAGCGCTATGGGGAGAGAATACACAGCAGTTGGATTAGCTTGAGATATCTCTAGCACAGAGATGGTTTGGACCTGATGAGCCACTTCCTGTGCGTAACATCTATCTTCTTCTTGAATCCATACCAACTGTAGAAGCAAAATGGTCTAACCTATCACTTTGAAAATTCCAAACCGACTCAGTGACTTGAGCAGTCCAGCCTAATTGAAAACTCTCCAAATAGCTGCTGGATCTCCTTAATTTTAAAGAACTGACAGCAATGTTCAAAAGTAACTGAGTTATACACATAACTGCAGAAGTCACAATGGCCTAGATTTTGGGGTCAGCGGCAAAGGAATGAGGTATCACTGTCAACAACTTTTGGATTTCTGCGTTTAGCTGTGCATGTGTGGGTGCCAGAAGTTACTGTCAGTTTCACACAGTAATGAGGGTGAGTGCTGACATTTGAACACTATTCTTGGCCCATATGTTTTGTTTGAATGTGATTTAGCTTCTCCTCTCAAGCTATCTGCTTGGACATCAAACTGAACAAAAGTGCTTGAAACATTATATCAAGGTAACCCCAATTCCCTCTATCAATTTGCGTGCACATTTTGGCTGCCACTCTGGACCCGAGCCCATTATTTCTATCTCCTTTATTTTGTCTCTTGGTTCCTCGTGAGCCTTTCTCTCCTAGGTCCTCCCATTCTTGTTGCCCAGTCTTGGATGAGCTGAAATTTCTTTCAGCTAAGCATTGGTAAGACCAAAGCCATCATCCTTGACCACCACCACAAACTCTGTACCCTTGTCTTCTTGTCCATTTCCCCTCCCTGCCCTCTGCTTCAGACTTTGTTTGTAACCTCAGTATTCTATGTGATCCAAAACTTGAGTTTCTAACCCCATATCCTCACCATCACAAAGACCGCCTACTTCTGTCATCATAACATCGTCTGTCGATGCCCTGCTTTATCCTGTCTGTTTAAACTCTTAAATCCATGCCGTTATCACCTCCAGACTTAATTATTCGAGTGTTTTTTTTGAATGGCCTCGTCCACTCATTCTCCGTAAAGGTTAACTCATCGAAAACTCTTATCCATATTATATCTTGCATTAAGGCCCGGACATCCATCACTTTGACTTCCCCAATTCCTCAAAATTGAAAGTTTTCATCCTGTGTTTAAATCCCCTCGGCTTTGCCTCTCCCCTCCCCTCCCCTCCTCTATAACCTCCTCCAGGCTTGACTATTCCAGAGCTTTTTTGACTGGCCTCATCCAATCATTCTCCGTGCCTTTAACTGCCGAGATTGCACGCTCAGAATTTCCTCCCTAATCTCCACCATCTCTCTATCTCGCCACCTCCCTCTCCTTCTTTAAGACCTTCCATAAAACCCACTTCCTTGAACAAGCTTTTGTCATTCCTCCCAATATCTCCTCCATAGCTCGTTGTCCATTGTTATTGAAGTAGACTGGGGACAAGATTTTGGAGGCAGTTAGTTTTTAAACTCTTAGTGTTGTGATTAAATTAAAGAGTCATTATGAAAGTAAAACTTCATTTTTTTTGCACACTGCTTTACCTCACTTCTACCACTGAAATGTACTCTTCATTGCTCGAAGAGTTCTTTTTGCACACTTTGCATCATAACCAAATAGATAAAAATCGCAATGGTAGTCCACATGTGAATAGCAAAGTTCCTTCTAATTTTTTATTTGGCCTTTTCGGCCCCTTTAACAGGCTGTGTGGGCAATTTAATATTCCATGCTCTCGGGTTCTTTCTATTTAAAAGCGGGCTCACCGGCTGCGCGGGACCTTTAGAGCGCGCAGCTTAAAGGGAACATTGGTGAGCAGGCTGACCAACAATCTGAGTAATTGGTGCAGTGACTTGAGAAACATTGAGAAATTAATGGAAAAGCAGGTTTTCATGCTTCCTTATGTACAGGAACTGCCTATGCCAGTGTCTAAAATGTGTTTACTATGTCAAGGGCGCTATGTAAATGCAAGTTGTTTATTTAAAAATATAAGTTTATTTCACTGAAGCCCATAGAAGGAAAAGCACCGCATGATAATGGTATGTTATTGGGTTTATTGTAAGATTGCAAAATACCTGTAATTCCTGAGGGCCTAGCCACTGCTGGTGCAATATCCTGAATACCATTATTTGTTTGCTTGTATAATGTCCATTTGTCCGTAATGTAACAATATCACATTTGTTAAATGTGAACATTTAGGGCCCAAGTTTCCACATGATTCACGCCTGATTTTTAGGAGCAACTGGTGGAGAACGGACTATTTTAGAAATCGCAATTCTCCACATTTTTTTTTCTGCAGTTCTAGTCAGGTAGAACAGTTCTAGTTTAGAACAGAATTTTTTCTTCAAAAGGGGGCGTGTCCGGCCACTGACGCCTGATTTGAAAGTTTCCACAGTGAAAACGTACTCCAAACTAAAGTAGAATAGCGCCAGTGAAGATTTTTGTAGAACTGAAAAAACCTGTTCTACACATTAAAAAATCAGGCGCAGGTTACAAATTAGGCGTCCAGAACGAGGTGGGGGGGAAGGGAACTCATTAAATTTGACAATAAATCCTTATTTATACTTCTACAAATATTATACAAATAAACCCAACCTGAATAAACATTTATAAGCCAAGAATAGATTAAATAAACCATCTTCCTACCTGTGTGAAAGTGCTTCAGCCAGGGAGAATTCTGCAGCTGTTCGTGCCGCTGAGGGAGGGAGGGAGGGAGAGAGAGGAGGAGGAGGGGAGGGAGGGAGAGAGAGGAGAGGAGGGGAGGGGGGAGGGGAACAAGAGCGGGTGTCGGGGGTGGGGGGGGGGGAGCGGGCCTCAGGTCGGGGCGGTGGGTGGGGGGGGGTGGAGAGCGGGTCTCGGGTCTCGGTTGGGGCGGGGGGGAGCGGGTGTCGGGTCTGGTCGGCGGGGGGGGGGGGGGAGCGAGTGTCGGGTCTGGTCGGGCGGGGAGCAGGAGCTGGCCGTGGGAGGAGCCTCATTCACGCAGCCCCAGTGAGGCCATTGGGCCAGAGCTAGAGGCTGCGTGCTTCGGGCCCCTCCCACACAGTTCGGCGCCTGGAGCTACTGCACTTGCGTGCCGACTGTAGCGCGCATGTGCAGAGGTCCCGGCACTGTTTTCAGCACGGGGACCTGGCTCCGCCCCCCTCCACAGCTCGTGCCGGCTGCGCCGAGTGCCACAGGACCTGTAAGTCGGTGGAGACTACCGAGGATTTTTTTAGGCGCGAAAAACGGGCGCCCAGCTCGGAGGGGCGCCCGTTTTTTTTCTTGTGGAAACTTGGGCCCTTAGTGTGGTCTAACTTGTGTCACCATATCTCTGTGAATTTATTTATGAAAAATTAAAACTATAGAAATAATTTGGTGAAAAAAACCATAAATAACATTTAAGATACTTGTAATCAAAAATGTTAATACTGAAAAGAAGTGTTCATGCTTGTTCACAGATATTTGTACTGACAGTTAAGTATTTAGTGTACAATGTTTATGTAGTATAGAACAGCTTGTACTTTTTAGAAAGAGAATACTTTCGTGCAGCAATATTTAATCAGGAAAAATAAATTCTGAAGCCACTGTACTATGTGGAATACAGTACTGTACCTATTAATGTAATTCTCTGGAGAGATGGAACTGTTTTTAATGGATATGGTCCAGAACCATTAACAGTTGAATATCTTTTGTAGTATTCTTAGCTGATGACTGAAGTTTTATCATGTGAATTGAATGGATTGTTCACAGCTTTTTACACTGTCCAATAATGGGAACATCAAATGCCAAATTATTCGACTAGAAACAATTGAGCATTGAACAGATCTATATTCTGTATGATACTGCAATTTGGAGCCCCAAGAACAACATCCCAAGTAATTTTCATTTACAGAAGCATCACAATTTTTCAAGTGTGATTCTAATTTTGCATATAAAAATAGAAATGAGAACTTCTGTGAGAGCATAGGAACATAGCAACAGGAGTCGGCCATTGAGCCCCTCGAGCCTGTTCCGCCATTCCATGAGATTATGGCTGATCTGTGACCTAACTCCATATACCTGCCTTTGCCCCAAAACCCTTAATAGCTTTGGTTAACAAAAACCTGTCAATCTCAGATTTAAAGTTAACAATTGTTCTGGCATTAATTACTGTTTGTGGAAGAGAGTTCCACACTTCTACCACCCGTTGTGTGTAGAAGTGTTTCCTAGTTTCACTCATGAAAGGTCTGGCTCTAATTTTTAGAATAAGCCCCCTAATCCTAGAACCCCAACCGGCGGAAATAGTTTATCTCTATCTACCCTATCTGTTCCCCTTAATATCTTGAAAACTTCGATCAGATCATCCCTTAACCTTCTAAATTCTATGGAATGCAACCATAATTTATGTAATCTCTCCTCATAACTTAACCCTTAAAGTCCGCTGCACTCCCTCCAAGGCCAATATATCCTTCCGAAGGTGTGGTGCCCAAAACTGCTCACAGTACTCCAGATGTGGTCTAACCAGGATTTTGTATAGCTGCAGCATAACTTCAACCCCCTTGTATTAGACAGCGTGTATATTGTAACACCATGTGTGTGTATATTGCAACACATCACATACATGTATATTGTAACACATCACACGTGTGTATATTGTAACACAGCACATAGCGCAAACATTGTCACACATCAGACCGCGCGCAATGTCACACATCACACAGTGTGCACAATGTCACACATCACTCAATGCGCACACTGTCACACATATCGTGCACATTGTTACACATCACACACCACGCACGTTGTCTCACATCACATCGCGCACATTGTCACACATCGCATGATGCGTACACTGTCACACATCACATCACGCACATTGTCACACATCACACGGTGCGCACATTGTCGCACATCACACGGTGCGCACATTGTCACACATCACACACTGGGCACATTGTCATACATCACACGCTGCGCACTTTTTCACACATCACAATGTAACCCCACTTTTTAAAAAAGGAAGGAGAGAGAAAACAGGGAATTATAGACCGGTCAGCCTGACATCGGTAGTGGGCAAAATGATGGAATCAATTATTAAGGATGTCATAACAGCGCATTTGGAAAGTGATGACATAATAGGTACAAGTCAGCATGGATTTGTGAAAGGGAAATCATGCTTGACAAATCTTCTGGAATTTTTTGAGGATGTTTCCAGTAGAGTGGACAAGGGAGAACCAGTTGATGTTGTGTATTTGGACTTTCAGAAGGTTTTCGACAAGGTCCCACACAAGAGTTAATGTGCAAAGTTAAAGCACATGGGATTGGGGGTAGTGTGCTGACGTGGTTTGAGAACTGGTTGGCAGACAGGAAGAAAAGAGTAGAAGTAAATGGGAACTTTTCAGAATAGTAGGCAGTGACTAGTGGGGTACCGCAAGGTTCTGTGCTGGGGCCCCAGATGTTTACATTGTACATTAATGATTTAGATGAGGGGATTAAGTGTAGTATCTCCAAATTTGCGGATGACACTAAGTTGGGTGGCAGTGTGAGCTGCGAGGTGAATGCTATGAGGCTGCAGAGTGACTTGGATAGGTTAGGTGAGTGGGCAAATGCATGGCAGATGAAGTATAATGTGGATAAATGTGAGGTTATCCACTTTGGTGGTAAAAACAGAGAGACAGACTATTATCTGAATGGTGACAGATTAGGAAAAGGGGAGGTGCAGCGAGACCTGGGTGTCATGGTACATGAGTCATTGAAGGTTGGCATGCAGGTACAGCAGGCGGTTAAGAAAGCAAATGGCATGTTGGCCTTCACAACGAGGGGATTTGAGTACAGGGGCAGGGAGGTGTTACTACAGTTGTACAGGGCCTTGGTGAGGCCACAGCTGGAGTATTGTGCACAGTTTTGGTCTCCTAACTTGAGGAAGGACATTCTTGCTATTGAGGGAGTGCAGCAAAGGTTCACCAGACTGATTCCCAGGATGACGGGACTGACATGTCAAGAAAGACTGGATCAACTGGGCTTGTATTCATTGGAGTTCAGAAGAATGAGAGGGGTTCTCATAGAACGTTTAAAATTCTGACGGGTTTAGACAGGTTAGATGCAGGAAGAATGTTCCCAATGTTGGGGAAGTCCAGAACCAGGGGTCACAGTCTAAGGATAAGGGGTAAGCCATTTAGGACCGAGATGAGGAGAAACTTCTTCACCCAGAGAGTGGTGAACCTGTGGAATTCTCTACCCACAGAAAGTCAATTCACTAAATATATTCAAAAAGGAGTTGGATGTAGTCCTTACTACTAGGGGGATCAAGGGGTATGGCGAGAAAGCAGGAATGGGGTACTGAAGTTGCGTGTTCAGCCATGAACTCATTGAATGGCGGTGCAGGCACGAAGGGCCGAATGGCCTACTCCTGCATCTATTTTCTATGTTTTTATGTATTCTAGTCCCCTAGATGTAAAGGCCAGCATTCAATTAGCCTTTTTGATTATTTGTTGTACCTGTTCATGACATTTTAATGATCTATATACCTGGACATCTAAGTCTCCATTGTTTTTAGCCTTACACCATTTAGAAAGTACACTATTCTATCCTTTTTTAGGTCCAAAGTGGATGAACTCTTGTGGCAGTCTGCACAAAGTGGAATTAAACAGAGTGCACTTAAACAGAGGATTTTATTTGTGAATTTGGAAAGCATGGGAATTTGGAGAAGAGGGGGGAGGAGATGCTGCTTTTTGCTTACACTACTTGTAGAGCTTTGTGTTACAGGTAGATAGTTAATTTCATTACCCATAACTTACCCTAGATCAAGTAAGTAGTCAAGAAACAAAACTGTAAAGTAAGTTAATTAAATACAAATGTAATTCAATTTAATTAAATGGAACAAGGTCATATAGGGATGGCAGTGCACGTGGTGTGCCGCAACTATAGCATGTGGGAGTTTGTGGAGAGCATTGTGATCCCGGACAACCACATTTGCAGTAAGGACCCAGGAGGCAGTCACACCCCTTAGGTCGTGGTACAGATTTGGTTAGTGGTCAGGGACAGGAGGGTGTTACTTCAACTCAGGTAGGTAAGTGGACCCCAGGTGCAGTGCTGGAGGAGCCTCGGCATTTGTCCTTATCCAACAGGTATGAGGTTCCTGCTGCCTCTGTGGATGAGGGAAAAGCCTGCAGGATGACCATGGCACCATGGTACAGGAGCCCATTCAAGTGTGGGGGTAGGGGGGGGGGGGGCGGGAGTGAAAGGAAATATAGTTGTTGTAGGGGACAGTGTAATCAAAGGGATAAATACTATTCTCTGCAGCCACAATTGGGAGTTCTGAAGGTTGTGTTGCCTATGGTGCCAGGATTAAAGACATCTCCTTGCGGCTGGAGAAGAACTTGGTGTGGGAAGGAGAAGATCCAGTTGTCGTGGTCCACGTAGGAGCCAATGACATAGGTAGAACTAGGAATGAGATTCTGCTGAGAGAGTTTGAGGTATTGGGGTCCAAATTAAAAAGCAGAACCTCAAAGGTAATAATCTCTGGATTGTTACCTGAGCCACGAGCGAATTGGCATAGGGATAAGCAGATTAAATGCATGGCTCAAAGAATCGTTTGGGAGGCAGGGGTTTTGCTTCATGGGGCACTGGCACCAGAATTGGTAAAAGAGGGAGCTGTTCCGTTGGGAAGAGCTCCGCTTAAACCGGGCTGGAACCAGTGCCTTGGCAAATCGAATAACTGGGGTGGCAGGCAGGGCTTTAGACTGATGAAGTATGGGGAGGAGGGGGGGGCGGTGCAGGTGCAGGAAAGAGTATAATTAAAAGAAGCAAGAGAAATGTCAAAGCTCTCAAGCAGAGTTTTGGGTGAAAATAAGCACAGTTGGTCAGGAAGGGACAGAGAGTTTAACAAAGATAATAGGGCATCAGTACCTAAGGTGACATCAGGGAAAAGAAGAAAAAAAGTTAAAGCTAAAGGCACTATATCTCAATGCACGAAGCATTCGCAACAAAATAGATGAATTAATAGCGCAGATAGAAATTAATAGGTTTGATCTAATAGCCATTATGGAGACATGGTTGCAAAGTGATCAAGTTTGGGAACTAAATGTTTCAGGATGCTTAACTTTTAGAAGAGATAGGCAAAATGGAAAAGAAGGAGAGGTAGCCCTGATAAAGGATGCGATAAAGACAGTAGAGAGAAAGGATCTTTGGCTCCGAAAATCAAGTAGAATCAGTTTGGGTGGAGCTAAGAAACAGAGGGGCAGAAAACATTGGTGGGAGTTTATAAGCCCTAAAACAGTAGTTGTAATGTAGGGCAGAGTATAAATCAGGAAATTAGAGGCGCATTTAACAAGGGTAATATGGTAATCATAGGGGACTTTAATCTACATATAGACTGGGCAAACCAAATTTACAGTGATAGCGTGGAGGATGAATTCATGTAATATATACAAGTTAGTTTTCTCGATCACTACGTTGAGGGAACAGGCTATTTTAGATCTTGTATTGTGAATGAGAAAGGGTTAATTAATCACCTTGTAGTAAAGGGGCCCTTAGGGAAGAGTGACCATAATATGATAGAATTTGAAAGTGATTTAGTTAAATCCAAAACTAGGATCTTAAATCTAAAAATGCAAACTACGTAGGTATGAGGGACAAGTTGGCTAAGGTAGATTGTGAAACTACATTGAAATGTATGATAATAGACGGGCAATAGCTAGCATTTAAAGAATGAATACATAATTTGCAACAAATATACATTCCTTTAAGGCACAAAAACCCCAGAGGAAAAGTGGTCAAACTGTGGCTAACAAGAGTAAAGATATTATTAGATCAAAGGAAGGGGTTTATAATTTTGCCAAAAAGAGCAGTAAGCCTGAGGATTGGGAGGATTTTAGAATTTGATGAAGGAAGACCAAGAAATTGACAAAGAAGGGGAAAATAGAATCTGAGAGTAAACTCGCGAGAGACATAAACACAGATTGTAAAAGCTTCTGTAGTTATGTAAAAAGGAAAAGATTAGTGAAAGTAAATGTGGTTCCATTACAGGCTGAGACAGGAGAAATTATAACGGGGATCAAGGAAATGGTAGAGAAATTAAACAAACACTTTGTGTCTTCACGGAAGAAGATGCAAAAAACCTCCTGGAAATAGTGGAGAATGGGGGGTCTAGTGAGAATGAGGAACTAAAAGAAATTAGTATTAGTTAAAAAAAGAGTACTGGAGGAATTAATGGGAGTGAAAGCTGATAAATCCCCCGGACCTGATGGTCTACATTCTAGGGTTTTGAAAGAGGTGACAATAGAGATAGTGGATGCATTGGTTGTCATCTTCCAAAATTCCATAGATTCTAGAACGGTTGGAAGATTGCAAATGTAACCCCACTGTTAAAGAAAGGAGGGAGAGAGAAAACGGGGCACTACAGACCAGTTAGCCTGACATCAGTAGGAAGGAAAATGCTAGAATCTATTATTAAGGACGTGGTAACAGGGCACATAGAAAATCATAATAGGATTTCGCAGTCAACTCAGATTTATGAAAGGGAAATCATGTTTGATGAATCTTTTGAGGTTTTAACTAGCAGAATAGATAAGGGGGAACCAGTGGATGTGGTGTATTTGGATTTTCAGAAGGCATTCGATAAGGTACCACACAAGAGTTTATTAAACAAGATTGGGGGTAATATACTAGCATGGATTGAGTATTGGTTAACGGACAGAAATCCGAGAGTAGGAACAAACGGGTCATTTTCAGGTTGGCAGGTTGTATCTTGTGGGGTACCTCAAGGATTGGTGCCTGGACCTCAGCTATTCATAAACAATATCAACGATTTAGATGAGGGAACCAAGTATAATATATCCAACTTTGCTGATGATACAAAGCTAGGTGGGAATGTAAGTTGTGAGGAGAATGCAAAGAGGCTTCAGGGGGGTATAGACAGGCTAAGTGAGTGGGCAAAATCATGGCAAATGGAATATAATGTGAAAAAATGTGAAGCTATCCACTTTGGTAGGAAAAATAGAAAAGCAGAGTATTTTTTAAATGGTGAGAGATTGGTAAATGTTGGTGTTCAGAGGGACGTGGGTGTCCTTGTACATGGATCACTGAAAGCTAACATGCAGGTACAACAAGCATTTAAGAAAGCAAATGGTATGTTGACTTTTATTATAAGAGGATTTGAGTTTAAGAGTAAAGATGTCTTACTGCAATCAATTATATAGGGCCCTGGTGAGACCACACTTGGAGTATTGTGTACAGTTTTGGTCTCCTTACCTAAGGAAGGATATACTTGTCATAGAGGGATTGCAATGAAGGTTCATCAGAAGGTTCTGGGATGGGGGGGTATTACCCTATGAGGAGAAATTAAGTAGAACATGCCTATGCTCGCTATAGAGTTTAGAAGAATAAGAGGTAATCAAATTGAAGCATACATAGTTATTATTGGGCTTGACAGGGTAGATGCAGGGAGGATGTTTCCCCTGGCTGTGGATTCTAGAACCAGAGGTCACAGTCTCAGAATAAGAGATTGGCCATTTAGGACTGAGGTGAGGATAAATTTCTTCACTCAGCGTGGTGAATCTTTGGAATTCTCTACCCAGAGAGCTGTGGAGGTTCAGTCGTCGTGCATATTCAAGACAGAGATCGATAGATTTTTGGGTATTAAGGGAATCAAGGGATATAGGGACAGTGCAGGAAAGTGGAGTTGAGGTAGAAGATCAGCCATGATTTTATTGAATGGCAGAGCAGGCTCGAGGAGCCGAATGGCCTACTCCTCCTATTTCTCATGTTCTCACATTTGCTTACATTGAAATCCATGTGCCATCGTTTTGCCCATTCACTTAATCCGTTGATATCCCTTTGTAATTTTATGCTTTCATCTACACTTGCTACAGTTCCACCTGTCCTCTTCCTTAACTATAAATATTGATGCAAAGTAATTATTTAACATGTCTGCCATTTCCTTATTATCACTGATAATATTACCACTTTCAGTTTTTAAGGGGCCAACATTGCTCCTGACTACCCTATTTTTTCTAATATTATTGTCAAAATTCTGTGTGTTGATTTTGATATCCCTTACAAGTTTCTTTTCATACTCCCCTTTTGTAGCTCTTATTATTTGTTTTGTGTCCTTTATTTCTAACTTTAAATGGGGGTATTTAACAGCATAAGCACTGCAGCAGATCCAAAGTTTTTGTCAGTTTCCAAGATTTGAGAGATGTCACTGATTGCATGAACTGTGGGGAGGGGTGCAAAGTGAATACATACATGAAGTAGGGGTCGTAGGATGTGAGCGAGGGTTAGCATGAATTATATCGGTATGGTAGTGTAGTGATAGTGGCCCCAAGTTTCGACATGATTTGCTCCTGATTTTTACGGAGCAACTGGTGTAGAACGGAGTATCTTAGAAATCGGAATTCTCGCCATTTAGTTTGCTCCAGTTCTAGTCAGTTAGAACAGTTTCACTTTGGAACAGAATTTTTTTTTCAAAAGGGGGCGTGTCCGGCCACTTACGCCTGTTTTCAAAGTTTCGTCAGTGAAAACTTACTCCAAACTAATTTAGAATGGAGTAAGTGAAAATTTTTGTACGCTCGAAAAAACCTTGTCGACACTTTAGAAAATCAGGCGTAGGTTACAAATTAGGCATAGGGAATGGGGAGGAGGGGGGTTTAAAGGGAATTTTACAAACATTAAACACCTCAGTTTTACAAATAAAGAGCCATCATCAATAATAAATGCTAAAAACATCAATAAATCAACCAATAAATCAATAAAAAAAGATTAATAAGATAATTTAAAAAAAAATCAATAAATAAAACATTTTCTACTCACCGACTGCAGCACCGGGAGCCCTCCAACAGCGTGCTGGGATGCCCGCCCCCCCCCCCCAGTGTGTCTCTGTCAGTGTCTCTATCTCTCTGTCTGTCTGTCTGTCTGTGTGTGTCTCTCATTCTCTGTCTGTCAGTGTCTGTGTTTCTGACAGCGAGAGGAGGGGGAGCAGAGGGAGGGATGGGGGGGAAGGGGGAGGAGGGGAAAGGAGATGGGGGGGAAAGGAGATGGGGGGGGGGGGGGGAAAGGAGATGGTGGGGGGGGGAAGGGGGAGGGAGGCTGAACGGGCCGAGACTTCGGGCAGGGCCCAAGATTTCGGGCAGGGCCCGTCCCCAGCACCAGATTTGCAGGTAGGTGGGGTTGGGTTGGGAGGTTGGTGGGAGGGAGGTTGGTTCGGTTCGGGTCTGGGGGAGGGAGGTCAGGTCGGGGGGAGGGAGTTGGGTAGGGTCGGGTCCGGTCCAGGGGCGGGGGGTGGGGAAAGCGGGAGTCGGGTCCGGTCCAGGAGTGGGGGGGGGGGGTGGGAGCGGGAGTCGGGTCGGTGTCAGGTCCAGTCTGGGGGCGGGAAGCGGGAGTCGGGTCGGGAGGAAGCAGGAGCTGGGCGTGGGAGGAGCCTTATTCACGCAGCTCCAGTGAGGCCATTCAGCCAGGGCTAGGGGCTGCGTGCTTCGGCCCCTCCCATACAGTTTTGGGTGCCTGGAGCTACTGCACATGCGCGCCCACTGTAGCGCGCATGTGCAGAGGTCCCGGCACTGTTTTCAGCGCAGAGACCTGGCTCTGCCCCCTACAGCTCCTGCTGCGCTGCGCCGAGGGCCAGAGGACGTGCAGGGAGCTGGAGAATCTTTTTTTTAGGCGCTCTTTGTGGCGCGAAAAACAGGCGTCCAGGTCGGGACTGCGCCGTTCTAGGCGCGGCTCGAAACTTGGGCCCATTGTTACTGGACTTGTATCCAGAGGTCTTGACTAATAATCCAGAGAACGTGAGTTCAAATCCCACCATGGTACTTTGAGATTTTCAAAACAATTAAAAAAAAAAAAAAAATCTGGAAATAAAAAGTTGGTGTCAGTAAAAGTGACAAGCTTTTGGGTTGTTGTTTGGAAAAAAAAACCCAAACTGGTTCCTTAATATCCTTTAGAGAAGCAATCCTGCCGTCCTTACCTGATCTGGCCTACATGTGAATTGTGACCCACACCAACATGGTTGACTCTTAACTGTCCTCTGAAGTGGATTAGTAAGCCATTACGTTATAGCAAGCTTGCTTCCAATGGTTGAAGCAGGGTCACCACCACCTCTGCCTTAGGGCAACTAGGGATGGGCAATAAATGCAGCCTTGCCAGCAACGCCCATGTCCCAAGAATGAATAGAAGAAATAAGTGGGGAATGGAAGCAAGATTGGCAACCTGAACTGAAAAAGAGGTTGGAGGGGGTAAGGCAATTTCTGTGAACTGGCTGAATGAGATAGTGACTTTGAACTGGGGGTAGGTTTTGGAGGGAGGAAATTACTTTTGAGGTGGGGTGGCTTGACCCATCCACCTCCACGGAGGTGTGTGGGGGACCTGACCCATCCACCTCCATGGCACAAACCTGGTATTGCAGTACTTCCAGGAACGGTGCAGTGGCTCTAGGCCTTTTGGCTAAGAGCATTGGCGCAGAGTGATCCTTGAATGGGCCCAAGGTGACCTCTGGCGTTTGTGATTTGACAAAGAATTGGAACGATTGGCTACGAATTTCCAAAAAAAAAAAGACTTTTGAGGCCGCTTTTAGCGAGGTTTGTCTGGTCAGTTGAAAACCCATATACCACTTAATTTTCCGATTTCTTCAATTATAAATTTATGAATTGTAAAAGTATATAAAATTGGTTAGAAAGTATCATAATGTATAAGTTCAACATTTTACAAGGGAACATGTCCCAGAATTGCTAGGAAAGTACCATCATTTGCATGAAGGGCATGAAATGAATAATTGATGACAGCATTTAGGGAGAGCATGCAGAATTCTATACTTACAATCGACAGTCTGACTGGAATGGGTTTGAATCTCCTATTTGCTATTGGGTAATTATTGTTTTTTAAAAAACCTTTTCTTCCAGTAATAGATTTTCTGAAAGAAGTTTTAAAATACAAAATTAAATAATTCATTCCCAAAAATGGAACACCAAAGGTAGTGCTTCATTAAAATTAAGTACATTTGTGGCAAATAACTGTAAAGAGGTTCCAAAGCTCTTGATTTCTTTAGCAGTTTTAAGTGGCAAGGTAGAAAAGTGTCTTTATTTTTTGATCTGAAACATATATTCTAATTGGGTGTGAGTTTCTGAAACGGGTAAATTGCACAGATAACACAATCATTGGCTATAGCTTCTATGATTAACGGAATATTCAAAAGCCCTTTATTGGTCAGCAATGAGAAAAGGACGTTGTGCTTATTTAATACTGGAAAAAAGCCCTGTTTTTAAAAGTATCCTAAACCAAGCATAAGGAAAACCTGCTTATGAGTTGTGCAGATTTGGGTGTCATAGAAACATAGAAACATAGAAAATAGGTGCAGGAGCAGGCCATTCAGCCCTTCTAG
This sequence comes from Pristiophorus japonicus, assembly GCF_044704955.1. Classification (NCBI taxonomy): domain Eukaryota; kingdom Metazoa; phylum Chordata; class Chondrichthyes; family Pristiophoridae; genus Pristiophorus; species Pristiophorus japonicus. The sequence goes on along the minus strand of NC_091990.1, from coordinate 129,836,443 downwards.
CCTGCACCGCCATTCAACGAGTTCATGGCTGAACATGAAACTTCAGTACCCACTTCCTGCTTTCACGCCATACCCCTTGATCCCCCGAGTAGTAAGGACTTCATCTAACTCCCTTTTGAATATATTTAGTGAATTGGCCTCAACTACTTCCTGTGGTAGAGAATTCCACAGGTTCACCACTCTCTGGGTGAAGAAGTTTCTCCTTATCTCGGTCCTAAATGGCTTACCCCTTATCCTTAGACTGTGACCCCTGGTTCTGGACTTCCCCAACATTGGGAACATTCTTCCTGCATCCAACCTGTCCAAACCCGTCAGAATTTTAAACGTTTCTATGAGGTCCCCTCTCACTCTTCTGAACTCCAGTGAATACAAGCCCAGTTGATTCAGTCTTTCTTGATAGGTCAGTCCCACCATCCCGGGAATCAGTCTGGTGAATCTTCGCTGCACTCCCTCAACAGCAAGTATGTCCTTCCTCAAGTTAGGAGACCAAAACTGTACACAATACTCCAGGTGTGGCCTCACCAAGGCCCTGTACAACTGTAGCAACACCTCCCTGCCCCTGTACTCAAATCCCCTCGCTATGAAGGCCAACATGCCATTTGCTTTCTTAACCGCCTGCTGTACCTGCATGCCAACCTTCAATGACTGATGTACCATGACACCCAGGTCTCGTTGCACCTTCCCTTTTCCTAATCTGTCTAAAGTGTCTTAACGCTTTTGCAGTTCGGCCCAATATATCGTAATAAAAATGCGAGTTACACTTCATAAAATGATCCTTTGAAATTATTGTAATATCTTTTTTCCAGCATTCTTGGCCCCAAGTTTCGCCATGATTTGCTCCTGATTTTTAGGAGCAACTGTTGTAGAACGGAGTATCTTAGAAATTGGAATTCTCGCCATTTAGTTTGCTCCAGTTCTAGTCAGTTAGAACAGTTTCACTTTGGAACAGAATTTTTTTTTCAAAAGGGGGCGTGTCCAGCCACTTACGCCTGTTTTCAAAGTTTCGTCAGTGAAAACTTACTCCAAACTAACTTAGAATGGAGTAAGTGAAGATTTTTGTATGCTCGAAAAAACCTTGTCTACACTTTAGAAAATCAGGCGTAGGTTACAAATTAGGCGTAGGGAACGAGGTTGGGGGGGGGTGGAGGGTGGGGAAGGGAAGTCATTAAATTCTACAATCAATCCTTAGTTATACTTATACAAATATTATACAAATAAATCAAACCTGAATAAAAATGTATAAGCAAAGAAAATATTAAATAAACCATCTTCCTACCTGTGTGAAACAACAGCAGCATTCGAGCTGCTATGCTTCAGGCAGGCCTTTCATGTTGGAGACAGGCAGGGGTGTGGCGTCAGTCTCTCGACGGCAGCGGTAGGCGGGAAGCAGCCTTCGAGCTGAGCTGCGGTGTTTGAGGCAGGACTTCATTCCCCGCGAAGATGCAGCACCCGGACGGACTTGAGGCCATTCGGCCATAGGATTGCAGCGGCGTCAGTGGCTGGCCGGGAGCAGAAGAATGAACACAGGACACACACAGCTGATTTAAGATTCTTTAGGCCGTTCGGCCACGCTTATGGGGCGGCGTCAGTGGCTCGAAGGCAGTGGAAGAATCAGGAGCGGAAGGACGGACGTGAGGCCATTCGGCCACGAGATAGCAGCGGCGTCAGTGGCTGATCGGGAGCCGAAGAAAGAACACAGGACACACGCAGCTGATTAAGATTCTTTAGGCCGTTCGGCCATGCTTATGGGGCGGCGTCAGTGTGTCCAAGAAACAAATCTTCACTTTTTCTGCAGTCCTTTTAAAAATGGCCGAGTGCCAATGTTTGTTTCAGACTGCGCATGCTCGCACGCTCCAACGCGCACGCGCAGGGTTGCCGGCACCACGAAGGCTAATTTAAATTGTACTCGCCCCCTGCTATTTAGAAAATCGGCGCGAGTATTAGGCTCCACCCCCTGCTGTGAAGAGCGCGCCGCGCCAAGCAGACATCGAGCTATCGGACTCTTTTTTTTTAAGCGCAGTTTTCGGCGCGAAAAACAGGCGCCCAGCTCGGAGGTGCGCCGTTTTCGCCGCGGGACGAAACTTGGGGCCCTTATTTCCTATTTTTTGCTGAATTTACTGACTTTTTTGGAGGGAATACTTTTAGTTTAGAGAAGCAGCAATTTTGGGGGATTTTAAAGAAAAGAAAAAATTTGCATTTATATAGTACCTACCATAACCTCAGGATGTCCCAAAACTCTTTACAGCCAATTAAGTACTTTTGAAGTGTAGTCACTAATAAATATAAAGAACATTAATAGATTTGGAAATTTTCAGAAACATAATTATAATAAGTTTTTAACAGGTTTAAATTAACGTGTCAAATAATTGGTAAAAAACCTAAAAGGCACTGTATATAATGGCCTGGAATCTCCTTGCAAAATTTCTGGCGCAATAGCAGCATAAGCATTTTGTTGTGCCGTGTCTTCTGAGGAACTTTATATATAAGTGGCTTACACAGTTTTACACTTGAACTTTACTACGCATAAATTTCCTTGTTGTTAGTGCCACTCCCGAATTACATCCACCAAAACTCCACTAAACTCATTATAGTAACTCCATCTCAATGCAAAAGACCAGAGAATGGGCTCAAGTTTCGGCCTGAGTTGCTCCTATTTTTTTGGAGCAACTAGTTTAGAATGGAGCATCTTAGAAATTGCAATTCTCGCCATTTAGTTTGCTCCAGTTCTAATGAGTTAGAATAGTTTCATTGTAGAACAGATTTTTTTTTCAAAAGGAGGTGTGTCCAGCCACTTACGCCTGTTTTGCAAGTTTAGGCAGCGAAAACTTACTCCAAACTAACTTAGAATGGAGTAAGTGTAAATTTTTGTACGCTCAGAAAAACCTTGCCTACACTTAAATTAGGCGTAGGAAACGAGAGATAGGAGGGGGGAAGGGAAGTTTACAAGCATTAAATACTTCACTTTTACAAATAAAGAGCCATCATCAATAATAAATGATCAATAAATCAATCAATAAATCAATCAAAAAAATAAAAAAATAAAAATAATTAAAAAATCAATCAATAAATAAAAAATTAAGTTTCTACTGACCTACTGCAGCACCCAACAGCGTGCTGGGACAGGGCCCCCCCAGGAGATGCCGGTCGGGCAGGCCCCGCCAGCGACTAATACTTCGGGAGGGGTCGGGGGGAGGCTGAACGTCGGGTGGGCGGGGGGGAGGCTGAACACGGTGGGGGGGAAGGCTGAACGGAAGCTGAACGCGGGGGTGCTGAACAGGAGGCCCTGTAGATTTGTTACAGCTAGGCTTTCATTCAAAATTCTTGCCTGTATTCCAATAATTCTACCTAAGTTTTCCTGAGATTGACAGTTTACCATTACAGTGTGCATGAAATAATAAATGGATAAACTGTGCCAAATATTTTGGTTCTGGCTGCAAGTAATACATGTTCACTTTGACAATTGGCTAGACCAAAATTCATTAAATAATACATTTGCCCCAAACTTTTCAAAAATCAAGATTCAAAGTTATAAAACCATTAGCTTCTGCCCAGACAACCAGTCTTATTAAGAACACAACAATGCTAATTAGCATCATATACACAAAATATATTGCCAGAGAAGTAAACTACTCACAGCCGTATTCAATACAGGCTGAACCCAAAAACCTGACCGTAGGAGGCTCAACGCAGGGGGGGTCTGAAAAGGAGGCTGAACTGCAGAGTATCGAGCTGCGAGGAGCTACTGCACATGCGCACACACTCTAGCGCGCATGTGCAGAAGTCCCTGCACTGTGTTCAGCGCCGGGACCTGGCTCCGCCCCACACCCCTTGTGCTGTGGTGCGCCGTTTTTATAGGGGGCGGAAACTTGGGCCCATTGTGAGCTTTTAGATCTTGGGCACAGCAGGACCCGAAGTCACTATTTGTGGTGTTTTGTTGCGATTTTATCCACTTTTTTTATTTCTCCTCTTTGGGACCTGTAGTCGGTTTTCTACGCATTTAAATTTTTTTTATAGCATCGAAATCTATTACATTCAAAATAGAAAAACTTCCACAATTGCATTTCCTTAAATATGTTGTGCTTAATATACATAAATGGTTTGATGGCTTCAAGCTTCAATTTTCATAACACCAATAAGGTAAAGAAGGGACGGAAGAAGAAAGATGACCTATGTTCTACACTTTCTGAAGGCCCCTATTGTTTATGCTGATTTTTGTTTGTTTTGTGGTTTTTATGCTTCAACGTATGCTAATGAGATTCTCGGGAAATTTCAGTGTAAATTCGCAAGATTGGCGTAAATTTCAACATCATTTTGTCATGAGTCGGATTACGGATTTTCCGGCCCATAAATGTATCCGTGACAGAATTCATAAAATTGATGCCACCTGCTGGTTTTTAAGCACACTGCAATGAAGAGTGGCAGATTCAAAATCAACTGGAACATGTACTCATGTGATTAGACTATTCATAAGAACATAAGAAATAGGAGCAGGAGTAGGCCATTTGGCCCCTCGAGCCTGCTCCGCCATTCAATAAGATCATGGCTGATCTGATCAACTCCACTTCCATAACCTTCGAGTCCCATATTGCACAAAAATTCAGTGTAAATTCTAGCACGAGTTGACACTGACACTTTTGATTCCTGAGGCAAATGAACATGTCCATTTTTGGCCATTACTGGGAAAGGAATAGTGTCCATTAAAATGTAAATGGCTAGAATGTATTATCCTCCAAGCAGGGCCAGTTTGGAGGCAAAATGGAGATGATGGGAGATGAAATTGTGAAAGTAACAAAAATTAAGCAACATAGGCAAAAGGACCTCTTGGAAACGGTGCCATCCCTGGACCACCAGGGAGCAGGGTGCCATGGCAGCAGCCCGGCACATAGGCGGATTGCCGGGCTGCAAGAATGCGGCACGGACCCTGCGATCAAACAGGAAGTCGGCCTTTTTTTTAATTTTGAACTCTCCACCTCCCCATTAAATTTTGCCCCATGAGCGGCCTGTTACGTGCCCTCCGAAGCTGTTGCTGGCATCGCCCGGCGCAGCTTCAGGAGGCGCTACCGAATTTTTGCTCTGGGGCGAAAACGGGTCGCTGCACACGGTGATGACACTATCATCGCCGGTGGAGTGGGGTGCTACCGGTTAACTCCTGCATTTCGTGGGAGTCGTTAGTGGTGCCGCAGCCGGGCGCAAAAGCCTTGAATTTCTCCCCCTTTGAATCCAATCCGATGAACACTTCTCCGATCAGAGGTTTTACAATTACAATTATACAGTTTTTCAAGGTGTGTGACCGTCCTATAAAACCACCGATTGGCCGACTGCTCAGACTGGCTCTTGAGTGGTTCTCCCCCACCTGTCCATCTCTCATCACATGTCACCCTTCTGGAATGTGTTATTCATGGTGTCAACTTTACTTCAGTTCTTCATGACGTGTGATTTGATCTTGCTTCCCAGGGTTTGCTATCTTTCTAGTCTGTTGACTCTCCACTGCCCTTGATGGATGTGTTGTTCAGTATTGCTTGTATGTTTTCATCAGTCTGTGCTGAGGGTCAATGCATTGTTGCTACTTATGATTCCTCAGAACCTCCTAATACTGATAAGCCCTGCAATTCAGTTCGGGTATCAATTTTCCTCCCCTTACAACCTGCAATGGCTTCTCTTCCTGCTCTCGCATCGTTACCTCTGGTGACCCCAAGGATCTATCCATGGTGCCCCCCCTGTTTCTCATCTACATGCTGCTCCTCAGCGACATCACCCAAAAACAGTCAGTTTTCACATGTATGCTGAGGCCACCCAGCTCTACCTCACCACCACATCTCTCGACCCCTCTACTGTTTCTAAATTGTCCGACGTCCTGTATTGGGTGAGCAGAAATTTCCTCCAACTAAATATTGGGGAGACTGAAGCCATTGTCTTCGGTCCCCGCCACCATCTCCATCCCACGCCCTACCCTGGCAACTGTCCGAGGCTGAACCAGACGATTCGCAACCTTGCTGTCATATTTGACCCCTAGGTGAGCTCCCAACCACATAACAAGCACCATCACTAAGACCGCCTATTTCTACCTCCGTAACATCACCTGACTCTGCCCCTGTCTCAGCTCATCTGCTGCTGAAACCATCATCCATGCCTTTGTTACCTTTAGACTTGGCTATTCCAATGCACTTCTGGCTGACCTCCCATGTTCAACCCTCCATAAACTTGCAATCATCCAAAATTCTGTTGCCCGTACCCTAATTTGCACCAAGTCCCGTTCACCCATCACCTCTGTGTTCGTTGGCCTAATTGGTTCCCGGAAAAGCAATCCCTCGATTTAAAACTTCTCGGTCTTGTTTTAAAATCCCTCCACCCCTCACCCTTCCCTATCTCTGTAATCCCCTACAGCCCCCCGAGATCTCTGCGCTCCTCCAATTCTGGCTTCTTGAACATCCCCGATTTTAATTGCTCCACCATTGCTGGCTGTACCGACAGCTGCCAGGGCATAAGCTCTGGAATTCCCCCCCTAAACCTCTGCATCTCTCGATCTCTCTCTCCTGCTTCATGTCACTCCCTAAAACCAACTTCTTTGATCAAGCTTTAGTACATCTACCCCAATATCTCTATGTGGCTCGGTGTCAAATTTTGTTTGATAACGCTCCTATAAAGTGCCTTGGGATGTTTTACTACATTAAAGGTGCTATATAAATGCAAGTTCTTGTGGTTGTTTAATTTTCATTTTATATAATGCTAACTATAAATGTTGTATTGTAGCAGTTTGCTCACCAGTTTGTTCAGGTCCCTATTACAGTACACTTGTGACTTCCGAAATCCGGAAACTTCTGACCCGAAGCCGTTCCGGATTCTGGGTATTTCTGGATTTCGGAACGTCTTTGCCTGGGCCGAGGAAGGTAGGTAGAGTAGGGAGGGGGGGGCGGTGGAGAGAGAGGTCGGGCCGTAGGAGGTCAGGGGGGGTCGCTGGAGGTCGGAGAGGGGATTCAGTTGGGCGGAGGTCGGGTCAAGGCGAGGTCGGGCGGCCGGAGGTCGGGCCGAGGCAGGGTGAAGTCGGGCGGTGGAGTCCGGATTTTGGAGCATTTTCCGGTTTCTGAACGACCCCGCCACGGATTGGTCTGGTGTCCAGATTCTGGAACTCTGGATTTTGGACGTCGCACCTGTATTTAGTTTGTTGCTAAAATGCCGAGAATACAGTGCAATTCAAGCATAAAGTTAGATGTATTCAGGGTATTTGTCCAGAATATTTCCGATGAATTTTAGTGTTGTCAATTCAAAAATGCACTTTGTGCAGTGATGCAGCATTAATGAATCATTCAGCCATAATGGATATTCCACAAATTATAATCTGGAGTACATACTCTAATTCAGCATGATTTGAGGCAGCTGCCCCTGAGCGTAATTATAACAATTTTTATTTTAAGTAACTTTTCCTGCAGTCCCAGTTAAAAAGAAATCACAATTCTAATCCATAGTAAATTAAAATATGAAGAATTCCTATGAATCCCAAACCACCTCTATATTGTCAGACTGCTGATCTGATATCAAGTTATGAATAAACCAGAACTTCCTCAGATTGAATATTAGGAAAATGAAAGCTATCTTATTTTGGCTGTTGTAAAAATCGCAGTACCCATGCTCCTATTTCTATTCCCCTCACTCAAGCAGAACCAAGCAATGCTGTTGTCGTGTTCAACCATGAAATGAGCTTCAAATCTCAATTCCTATCAATTACCACGACAGCTTAATTCCTCTATCATGTCATTGTTTGCATTTGCCTCTATCTAATTTCCTCCAATTTGAAACCCTTATCCATATTTTGTTATCTCAACTTGATTTCTTGAATGCCTTCCTCCTTACACGTCTGATCTTGAAAACTTGAGGAAAAACAAAACTATGTTCGTTAGCGAAGATTCTGTGTAATTGAATCGGACACTTAACTTCTGTTGAACTATTTGATGTTATCAGTAAATATCACCACAATATTTTACCTTTTTAAATATACATACTATTATATGAATATAATAAATAGGAGCAGGAGTAAGCTGTGCAGCCCCTCAAGCCTGCTCAATCATTCAATAAGATCATGGCTGATCTTCTACCTCAATTCCACTTTCCTGCCCGATCCCCATATCCCTTGATTCCCTTAGTGTCCAAAAATCTATCGATTTCAGTCTTCAATATACTCAACGACTGAGCATCCATACCACTCTGGGGTAAAGAATTCCAAAGATTCACAGCCCTTTGAGTGAAGAAATTTCTCATCTCTGTCCCAAATGGCCGACTCTTTATTCTGAGACTATGACCCCTAGTTTTCGATAATCCAGTCAGGGGAAACAGCCTCTCAGCATCGACCCTGTCAAGCCCTCTTCAATTTTTATACATTTCAATAGATCACCTCTCATTCTTCCAAACTCCAGAAAATTTAAACCCATTCTACTAAAACTCTCCTCATAGGACAACCCTCTCATCTTAGGAATCAATCTAGTGAACCTTTGCTGAAGGCTGAGAGGTGACCTAATAGAGGTCTTTAAAATTATGAAATATAGAAAATAGGTGCAGGAGTAGGCCATTCGGCCCTTCGAGCCTGCACTACCATTCAATATGATCATGGCTCATCATGCAACTTCAGTACCCCATTCCTGCTTTTTCTCCATACCCCTTGATCCCTTTAGCCGTAAGGGCTACATCTAATTCCCTTTTGAATATATCTATCAAACTGACCTCAACAACTTTCTGCGGTAGAGAATTCCACAAGTTCACAATTCTCTTGAGTGAAGAAGTTTCTTCTCATCTCGGTCCTAAATGGTTTACCCCTTATCCTCAGACTTGACCCCTAGTTCTGGACTTCCCCAACATTCCCCAATCCTGTCAGAATTTTATGTTTCTATGAGATTCCCTCTCATTCTTCTAAATTCCAGTGAATATAAGCCTAGTCGATCCAGTCGTTCTTCATATGTCAGTCCTGCCATCCCGGGAATCAGTCTGGTGAACCTTTGCTGCACTCCCTCAATAGCAAGAAAGGTTTTGATAGAGTGGATACAGAGAGAATGTTTCCACTTGTGGGGAAGAGCATAACTAGAGGCCATCAATATAAGATAGTCACCAAGAAATCCAATAGGGAATTCAGAAGAAACTTCTTTACCCAGAGAGTGGTGAGAATGTGAAACCCGTCATCACAGGGAGTGGTTGAAGCGAATAGTATAGATGCATTTAAGGGGAAGCTGGACCAGCATATGAGGGAGAAGGGAATAGAGGGTTACGCTGATAGATTTAGATGAGGAAAGACAGGAGGAGGCTCGAGTGGAGCATGGACTAGTTGAGCCGAATGGCCTGTTTCTTTGCCATATCTCCTATGTAATCCTATGTATATCCTCCCTTAGGTAAGGAGACAAAAAATTGTGCATGGTACTCCATGTGTGGTCTCACCAAAGCCCACTATAATTGCAGCAATACTTCCATACTCTTATACACGAACCCCCTTACAATAAAGACCAATATACCATTTGCTATCCTAATTGCTTGCAGTACCTGAATGTTAATTTTGTGATTCACGTTCAACGACACCCAAATCCCTCTGAATATTAAAAAAAAAATTCTGTTTTTCTATTCCTCCTACTAAAGTGGATAGTTTCACATTTCCCCACATTATACTCCACCTGCCACCTTCTTGCCCACTCACTTAACCTGCCCTTGGGCCCAAATTTCCCCGTGAGTCACACCGTTTTTTTTGGTGTAACTTGATTTTTCTGGTGCATCTTTTTAGTTGCAAATATGGCCATTTAATTTGCAACAGTGTAAGTGAGTTAGTTAGATATTTTTTGTTAGGCCAGTTTTTTTTTTCCAACAGGGGGCGTTCCCAGCCACTTACACCATTTATGCCAATTTGGCCAGAAAGAAGTTGTACTAAACTAACTTAGGGCAGCGTATATGTCCACTTTTGTCCGCACAGAAAGACCTTACTTACAGTTAAGGAATTGGCGCAAGTAACTACATTTAAAGCATCAAACAAAGCACAAAAAGTAATAAGCAATTAACTAACAAATAAAATAGAAGAAACCCTGCACCTAAAGGACCAAGACAAAAGTAATAAGCAATCAATAAATAACACACAAAAAAAATAGAAGGAACCTTGCATCTAAAGCACCAAAATCAATCAGTAAATAACAAATAAAGGCAGCAGGCCGCCGATGAGGGAGCCCATTTGGCCAGGGCTAGCGACAGCATGCTTCGGCCCCTCCCACACAGCCTGCAGTGCGCGTTTGCAGAAATGGCCTGCCAGGAGCTGCTGCATATGCGTGCAGACTCTAGCGCGCATGTGCAGAGGTCCCGGCACTGTTTTCAGCGCCGGGACCTAGCTCCGCGCCCTCTCTTTGTTCTGTGCCATACTAGCTCCACAGATGGCCCGAGAATCGGCCATGATCGCAAGTTTTTCTTTTGGCGCTGCTTCTGATCTAAAATGTCGGCGGGGGGGCTCAGAGGTGCACCAAAAAAACCGAAGGGGCAAATTTGGGCCCGATGTCCCTTTGCAGCCTTTTTGCATCCTCCTCACAGCTTACAGCTAGCTTTGTATTGTCAGCAAACTTGGATGCATTACACTCGGTCCCCTCGTCTAAGTGATTAATCTAGATTATAAATAGCTGTGGCTCAAGCACTGATTGTTGCAGGACCCCACTAGTTACAACCTGCCAACCCAAAAATGACCTGTTTGTTCCTACGGCTCTATTTTCTTACCATCCTCAATCCATACTAATATATTACCCCAATCCCATGAGCACTAATACAAAAGCAAAATACTGCGGGTACTGGAAATCCGAAATAAAAACAGAAAATGCTGGAAATACGCAGCAGGTCAGGCAGCATCTGTGAAGAGAGAAACCGAGTTAATGTTTCAGCTCAATGACCTCCAGTCTTCAAAAAGCCACTGATCTGAAACTTTAGCTCTGTTTCTCTCTACACAGATGCTACCTGACCCGCTAAGATTTCCAGCATTCTCTGTTTTGTTAAAAATTTCAGATTCCAGCATCCGCAGTATTTTGCTTTTATACCTGGAACACTGTATACAGTTTTAGTCTCTTAAGGGAAGATATGATTGGCTTAGAGGGAGCACAACAAAGGTTTACTAGACTGATTATTGAGATGGAAAATTGTCCTATGAGTAGACTCGGCCTATATTCCCTTGAGTTTCAAAGAATGAGAGGCGATCTCGTTGAAACGTATAAAATTATTAAGGGGCTTGACAGCATAGATAATGGCCAGTACCTATTGCTGTTCTAGGGGCTGCTCCGACTGTTTTTTCCCCGGCAGTTTTGTTCTTTCCAGCTACGGGCCATGGTGGCCAAACTCTGGCAGAAGCAGTTTTTCGAGTGTTGCGCGCCGGCAGTCCGTTCCCCAGCGGTATTTCAAAACCGCCGGCGGAACACTTCCATGAATTTCCCACCGGTTGGTTTTCCACCCAAAACGGAGAAATACTGCCGAAAAACGCAGCGGAAGGCTGATGAAATTCCAGCCTTAGATGTTTTTCTATTTTCTCCTTTCGAAGGGATTCCATTATTTTTCCTGCTACCGAAGTTAAGCTCACTGGTCTACAGTTCCCTGGACATGTTCTATCTCCCTCCTTAAATATAGGTATAACGTTAGCTATCCGCCAGTCCTCTGGTACTACACTTTTTTCGAATGAATTATTAAATATGTGAAATATTGTATCTGCTATCTTTTCTCTAGATTCTTCTAAAATCCCTCCGGACCAGGGGTTTTATTCTCTTTTGAGTTTGATTAGTTTATTTAATATTTCTCTTGTTTTTACTTTAAATGCGTTTATATCTTGATTTTTATCCTGTCCGACCCTTAGTGGCCATATCCCTATCCCAACTTTCCTTTTTTTATTTGCGTGCCTGTAGAATATTTTGTTTTATGTTCCTTGATAATTTAATTTCCTATTTCCTATTTGCCTTTCTAATTTATTTTTACTTCTCTCCTAGTCTCTTTCTCTCCCCCACTGTCAATGTACTTAATGTATGTTTCTTTCCTTACCCTCAATTTTCCCCTTATGTCTTTATTCATCCATGGTGTCTCATTAGTGTTTAGTTTAATTTGTTCTTGTGTTTGAGCGGAATATATTTTTACTGGGCTCTGTTGAACAGCATTTTAAATGTTTCCCATTGCTGTTCTATATCATTTTGTCAATATTGTTGTCCATTTTAGTTTCCCAAGTTCTATTCTCAGCCTCGTAAAATCAGTTTTCCTCTAATCTATTATCTGGTCTTTGTCATGCTTACGTCTTTCTCAATTATTATCCCAAACCGTATTATATTATGGTCACTAATTTAATTCTCTTATCTGTTCTCTTTCAGTCCCCATTAATAGATCCAGGAGCAAATCCTTGTTAGACTTTTTGCATACTGGGTTAGAAAGGAGTGCTGTACACATTGGAGGAATGCCATTCCCTTTACCTACCTCTGCTGGCCAATTAATTTCACTCATTTTTTTACTCATTTCCTTAATTTGTTTGCATATTTCTTCCTCCACCTCCCTTCCACTATTGGGTGAATTGTAATCAACCCCTATTAGTGTGATTGATCTTTTTTATATCTTTTATCTCTGACCACATGGATTCTATTTCTGTCTTACTGATTGCTGTTATTTTTTTCTACTGCCATTATGCTATCTCTAATAAGTACAGCTACTCCACCTCCCCTTTTCCCCTCCATATCTTTCTTAAATATGTTATACCCTGCAATGTTTAATTCCCAGTCCTGATTTTTCTGTAGCTATGTCTCAGTAATCCCTACTATATCTGGTTCCTCACAAATGTATTATCGCCTCCAGTTCCCCTGTTTCATTATGGGCACTGTAATCTTTGAAATAAAGGATAAACAGCACCATCTATCAGGAGGAAGATCCATTATTGGACGTACACTTGTGGTCATGAGAAGGAAGATGACTTGGGTGAAGGTGCAAATGATGAGAGCTCTCGAGCAGAAAATTTTGGAGGATGTTTAATCTGTGGTGCAATTGGAATCGCTAAAGAATTTAATGATAATATCTGTGGAAGGTGGAGAATTGGCATTGTATAGACAGTTTAATTTATTTTTAATAGCCATTCCTCTCACTTTATTTTTAACCATCTTCTTACACTCCTGTTTTATAACTCTATTCCATTGCCATTTATGTTCTCCCTTAGTTTAGTTTGTCCCTTGCTCTTTTCTGTTTCGTTTATATTCAAGCTTGTTTCATTTCTTGTAGACAGTCAGACAGTCACACCCTCCCCTTCTTGAACCTGTGCTTTCCTCTCGGATGTGACTGTCCAGAAATTCCTTCTCATCCCTTGCATGCCTCTAACTCGCACTTCAGTTCAATGACTCCGAGCCGGAGTGACTCGAGGTAGAGATATTTCCTGTCGATGTGGGAATCCGGGACAGTCTCGCTATTCACACACTCCCACATACTACAATCCCGACACATACCCTGCGCTGCCATCTCTAGTCTTTTTTATATACTTGTTTATTGGCAGCCTGAATTAAAATTAGGTAGACAGCTTTTGTTAAAGAAGCAAATTACTTATTGTTTACTCACCTGATTTACTCACCTCAGAGTTCTTCCTCCCTGCTCACTGTGGCATCACTGTTTCAGATTTTCCCTTGCATTAGTTTCACTGCTCGCTCTTTTTGCTAAGTTTTATATGTTATTAATTATTCTGAATATTTATTTAATTAGTTATCATCGTTAAGTTTTTAAAAATTCAGAGTGTGTGTGTGTATAGTAACAAATACTTTGTTCAATTTCTTCTGGATCCGCTACTCCTCACGTGCTGATTATGACGGCACATTGTGATTTTCCTCTGGGTTTGTTTAACTGTGGCGGGTCTCTTTTAAACTGCTCCCACTCTTTTTTACTGCTGGGTTGTCACCGCTCTCCTTTTTAAACTGCTCCGGTTCCTGCTCTTTTTAACTGCTATGTAGTACATCCCAGCATGGTCTATCTGTTCGTATATAAAAAACACAATTATTGTTAGTGTTGAACATATGCTTACTGTAAATTATTGCATAAACTGGAATTTTTTTGCTGTTTAGTCTCACTTTCACATTTAAGAACCACTTTGAGAATTATGTTACACAGCAGGGAAGCATGTTGCCCAATAATGTATGTCACATATCAAAACTATGTAAAGGAAATTAATTCCAGCATTTTAACTTCCTCAGAGACTTGATGTCATTTGAAGATTTTAGTCTCCTATTGTTTTGAGTAAAGGACAAAATAGATGGTCTGTGTTTTGCGGATCTGTTTTAAGAGTAGATATAATTGAGTCAAAGCTGTCATTACTCCATCATCTTAGAAAAATAGAAACATAGAAAATAGATGCAGAGGAGGCCATTTGGCCCTTCGAACCTGCACCACCATTCAATATGATCATGGCTCGCCATGCAATTTCAGTACCCCATTCCTGCTTTCTCTCCATACCCTTTGATCCCTTTAGCCGTAAGGGCCACATCTAACTCCCTTTTGAATATATCTAACGAACTGACCTCAACTACTTTCGATGGTAGAGAATTCCACGGGTTCACAATTCTCTGAGTGAAGAAGTTTCTCCTCATTTCGGTCCTAAATGGCTTACCCCTTATCCTTAGACTGTGACCCCTGGTTCTGGACTTCCCCAACATCGGGAGCATTCTTCCTGCATCTAATCTGTCCAATCTCACCAGAATTTTATATTGTTCTATGAGATCCCCTCTCATTCTTCTAAATTCCAGTGAATATAAGCCTAGTCGATCCAGTCTTTCTTAATATGTCAGTCCTGCCATCCCGGGAATCAGTCTGGTGAACCTTCGCTGCACTCCCTCGATAGCAAGAATGTCCTTCCTCCGATTAGGAGACCAAAACTGCACACAATACTCAAGGTGTGGTCTCACCAAGGCCCTGTACAACTGCAGGAAGACCTCACTGCTCCTATACTCAAATCCCCTCGCTATGAAGGCCAGCATGCTATTTGTTTTCTTTACTGCCTGCTGTACCTGC
Organism: Pristiophorus japonicus; assembly: GCF_044704955.1. Classification (NCBI taxonomy): domain Eukaryota; kingdom Metazoa; phylum Chordata; class Chondrichthyes; family Pristiophoridae; genus Pristiophorus; species Pristiophorus japonicus. The sequence continues at coordinate 129,821,440 of NC_091990.1, read as the reverse complement.
ATGCCTACCTTCAATGACTGTGACTACCATGACATCCAGGTCTCGTTGCACCTTCCCTTTTACTAATCTGTCACCATTCGGATAATAAGCTGCCTTCCTGTTTTTGCCACCAAAGTGGATAACCTCACGCTTATCCACATTATACTGCATCTGCCATGCATTTGCCCATTCACCTAACCTGCCCAAGTCCCCCTGCACCCTCCTAGCATCCTCCTCGCAGATCGCACTGCCACCCAGCTTAATGTCATCTGCAAACTTGGAGATATTACATTCAATTCCTTCGTCTAAATCATTAATGTATATTGTAAATAGCTGGGGTCCCAGCACTGCCTGCCATTCTGAAAAGGACCCGTTTATTCCCACTCTTTGCTTCCTGTCTGCCAACCAGTTCTCTATCCACGTCAATACATTACCCCCAATACCATGTGCCTTTATTTTGAACACTAATCTCTTGTGTGGGGCCTTGTCAAAAGTCTTTTGAAAGTCCAAATACACCACATCCACTGGGTCTCCCTTATCTTCTAGAGTTTTACATCTTCAAAAAACTCTCGAAGATTTATCAAGCATGATTTCCCTTTCATAAATCCATGCTGACTTGGACCGATCCTGTCACTGCTTTCTAAATGCGCGGCTATTACATCTTTAATAATTCATGCCAGCATTTTCCCCAGGCTAAGCAGTCTATAATTCCCTGTTTTCTCTCCCTCCTTTTTTAAAAAGTGGGGTTATATTAGCTATCCTCCAATCCATAGGAACTGAACCAGAGTCCATGGAATTTTGGAAAATGACCACCAGTGCATCTACTATTTCTAGGGCCACTTCCTTAAGTACTCTGGGATGCAGACTATTGAGCCCTGGAGATTTATCGGTCTTCAGTCCCTTCAATTTCCCTAACACCATTTCCTGACTAATACGGATTTCCCTCAGTTCCCGCTTGTCGCTAGATCCTCGGTCCCCTAGTATTTTCGGGAGGTTATTCGTGTCTTCCTTAATAAAGACAGAACCAAAGTATTTGTTGAATTGGTCTGCCATTTCCTTGTTCCCCATTATGAATTCACCTGATTCTGACTGCAAGGGACCTACATTAGTCTTCACTAATCTTTTTCTCTTCACATATCTATAGAAGCTTTTGCAGTCAGTTTTTATGTTCTCTGCAAGCTTACTCTCAAGCTTACTTTCAGTTATGTGTGATGTTTTTCTTCAACTAATGCTTTGCCAAAAGCTTATAAGTAGCCTGATGTATATTCATTGAGATGAAGAAAATTACAGTGCACTGAAGTATCTTTTTTTATTTTTACTTCGACTGAATGCTCATTCTGCAGTGCATTGTTGTTTAATCATTACTTTGTGCGATAGATATTTAAAAACCAGTGCTTTGCCAGCCACCTCCAGATTATGTCGTCTCAAAGTACTAATTGGGTATGCAAGACCTTAGTGTGCTGTGAACTGATATTCTGTCAAGCTCATGCCATAGATAAGGTGCTACAGTGCCTCTTTGTTGGTTTTAATTGACAACTTTATGCTCACAGCGCGTCTAACTGATGGATTCTGGAACTTGCGGTCAGCTCAGGATTTCTGGTGATTCATTTATTGTCTCCATGTTAGGACACATTTATGGCATATAACCTCAACTAGAGAAGTTTGATAAAAAGACACCAAGGGCTAGAAATTCATGGCTATCATCTTTTCCCCGTTACTTTACGGTCAAAAACATCGCCATTTTTAAGGGGGTAAAATTGGTTAAAAAAAATGCGCCTTGCGGTAAAAATCATTGTTGCATGAGGATTTGCTGGAAACTGCGGTCCTTGCCAACTTTAGTCCGAGGCCTATCATCACCAAAAATACAGGCCTTAGGAGGGGAGAAAATACAAAAAAAATTGCAAAAATCAAAAAATGAACAATCAGAAAACATTCACTATACACTTAACGAATGAATTGCTGAAAAAGAATTAAAAAATAAAAACTTCAACTTTTTTGTTGGTCTTCAATGGAGGCTTTTTTCAGGCGTTTTTTTTTTTGCGTCGCACATGGTCAATCCGCTTTAAGGCGATATTTCAAAACAGCTATTCATTATCTTTGGCCAATTTAGGTGAGTACCTTTTACCGGCAAAGAAGTGAAATATAGTCGAAAAAATGTGCGCAAGACTGGCCAATTTCTCTAACTCTAAGAATATTTAATAGCCTCTGGGAGTGAGGCTGTGAAGTTTGCAAGGAATTGTGGGCAATTAAAAGGGCTATGAATTAAAGGGACAATGCATTCTGAGCTAATAAAAATTAAAATGAAGTGAACAAATGTAGTTTTCAGCCCTTACTGCCGGAAAAAATTAACATTAAAAAGAAGTCCCAAATGGGAGTCGAGTCAGCTTTTAAACCTCAAAAATTGAAAAAGTGCTTCAGCACTAACACAAACGGTTCTGTAAGCCAGGAAAGGGGCACTCAGAGTCTTGCAAGCAGCACTCCAACTTTGTGCAGCGGGGGGTCAACACTGCAAGAGAGGTCCTCTACCCACAGGGGCCAGGAGGCCCTCCAAAAAGAAGGATGTGGGACCAAATCACGGATGCCATTAGTGTGCCAGCTGTGTCGCCCCAATACCTAGCTCCAGTGCCCAATGAAGTTTAAGGACCTCAGACCACTTGGTCAAGGTCAGTGAATGCATCTTCAAAAACCGTCTCCTACCAACTGAATCACTAGCTTTGCCCACTGCTCAATGCACGAACCCCCATCCCAAATCACGCCCCTACCAACAGTCTGTACCAATCACAAGGCACATCTCTTATTCCTAGTCTCACCTCACCCCCTTGGAAGGGATGGTGCAGGCCATTCTTGTCAGGAGCATGGTTGAGCTCTTGGCCTGTGGCACGGCAGAAAGATGCTGGTATCCTCATACGTTATCTTCCTTCTCGTATGCACCTCTTGCTTTCCTGCCCATCCCTTGCCACAACTCCACCCTTGTGCCTTCCTCATTTCACACACCCAAGAAATGCAGCCTGCCTAGCCAGTGGTTGGCCAAGAAGAGGGAGAGGAGAGTGAAGAAGAAACAACACCATCACTTGATTTGACACTCCCAGCCACCGGCTCCTCAAGGTCGACCAGCAAAGCCCATTTGCAGTATCCCCCATTGCAAGTCAGCAGCCTTCCTGCAGCCACTGCGTGACCTCAGTAGGATAGGCAAAGGCAACACAAGACAGTCACTAAGAAAATGCATAAGGTTAATGAGTTTATTTTTTGATGTCATATTGGATGGATGGATGTCTAAAGTAGGATTAGAAAGTTTGCTTTGGGGTGACTTTTATTTCAGCACAGTGGCCAGAGGACGCTGTGATGGTCAATAAAAGGGTGGGAGTAATGTTGAAAGGGGAACTGGGGTTGTGGTCAATGGTACCGCAGGCCAATGATTCTATCCCGGCCAGAAAGGGGCTATCTGGGTTGCATCCTTCTTTCTGCTTTCTCCTCTTCTATTTCTCCCCTCTTTGGCTTCGTTCTCTTTGGCTTCCTCCTCTTCTGTGTCTTCCTTTTCTGCGTCTTCCTCTTCCCTCTGCGCGCAGATGCTATAAATCTGAAATAACAGCAGAAAATACTGGAAATACTCAGCAGGTCAGGCACCATCTGCAGAGAGAGAAACAGAGTTATCATTACAGGTCGATAACCTGACGAAAGGTCATCAACCTGAAATGTTAACTTAGCTTCTCTCTCCACAGATACTGCCTGACCTGAGTTTTGCCACCATTTTCTGTTTTTATTGCTTGCACACTGGGTTTCTTTGGCGTGCTTAGGACCCAGCGCTGAACTCAGCACTCGGGTTGAAGTTTGGGTTAAGTCGGCGTGCACACCACCACTCCACCATTTAAATCTGCAGAGTGATACTTAACGGCAGCGTTGCCGGGCCATGGATAATGGAGGATGCCACGGGACACGCCCCCGGTTGGCGAAAGAGCAGTGGCCGCCCTCTTTGCGCCATTTTTTGCCAGTAATGGGTGGTGTAAAGCCCCCGAATTTTTAGTCCTGTAGAGAATGCAGTGTAGGCCTCAGTAAGTAAGAACATGACCAAAAAAACTCCATAAATAGTGACTTTGGTCCCTGCATTGCCTACATTTCTTGGCTTAAATCTATGCCAACAAAAAACTAGCATAAATGCAAGAAATTCGCATGAGCTGTTCTTTTGCATTGGGGCAGAGTTATGTTCGCCAGTAGCAGAGAGTTTTGGCATGGTTTTGGTGCAAAAGATCAAAAAAATTTGGGCTCAGCAAAAAACATCACTTGTGTTTGAAATTTCTTGATCTTTTGTGCTGAAAATCGACATTGCATCATACTTTATGCCATTGTTTCAGTAAAAGTTTCTAGGAAATTCCGGGACTTACTGCATTTCCCAGCCCTTGACATCCTTCATCTGATGAGCTTAAAATATTCTCAAAAACTGATGATGAAAGTGAAACTCACTTTTTAAAATGCTAATCAATTCTGTACGGGGAAATGAAAGCTTAACGAAATATTATCTCAACTTCCAAGTGATAACCACCAGTTTGCATACAAAAGGTGGACATATCATTGCTAGTGAGGGTAGGCTTCATTGGTGTCTTGAACCCCCAACATGCATTACTATTTATTTACTAACACCAACAGGCCACTGATCCCTCTGCAGTGGTCCATTTTTAACCATCTGCAGCTGATGCTATCTCTGCCACCTCTTCAACATTCTAATAACTACCAAACAAACAAGCTGTACCATTCAGGCTCAAAATACTGATAACTAAATAATAGTTTCTACAATTTAGCACTGTATCAAATAAGACAAAGGAAAATCAAAAAAATCAGCTCCTATAGTTTGCCTAAGAGAATAATGAACTCCGTTTCACCAGGAAATGTTACTTTTTGATGACATTGATTCCCAGCATTAAATGCATTTTCTATTCAATTGTAAGCTTTAAAAATAGTCATTTTAATGTGATATTTCAATTTGCAATACAAACATTATTCATTTTAATAGCTTTCCACATCCAACATATATAAGCTATCAATAGCATATGTTTAAACTCATATTGCATTCTTAAATCTATTGTAATTCTATTGAGAATTGCAAAATAATTCCATTCAAGCCTCTTGTGAATTATTTGACAATACTTTTCTGCAGTGATGACATGATATTGGACTATCATTGCAGTCCGTGTAATTTTAGTATCACATTTAACCGTCAAAATTGTTTAGGTTTTTCATTGAGGTTGAACAAAGAGGCTGAAATTTAATCTCGGGGTTCAGTTGGCATTCAGAAATCACTTGAGCTTTGCTGCCTTGGTTTATTATGTTAGTAAAAGCTTCAGAATTAAACTACAGATTTATTATTCCCACTCTATAGTTTTATGTTCAGCGTGACCACTAGCTTGTACAGTCCACACTGAACAACAGCATTTAGTGAACTATCCATCAGTCCTCTTAGACTGATGCAACATAGACTTGTGCTCCAGAGCTGTCCGCGCCTCTAGCCAAACTATCTAGTACAGCTGCAACACTGGCATCTACCCGACAATGTGGAAACCTACCCAGGTGTGCCCTGTCCTCAAAAAGCAGGTCAGATCCAATCCGGACAATTACCGCCCCATTAGTCTACTCCCAGCAAAGTGGTGGAAGGTGTCGTCGACAGTACAATCAAACGACACTTAACTGCTCACCGATGCTCAGTTTGGGTTCCGCTAGGACCACTCGGCTCCAGATCTCATTACAGCCTTGGTCCAAACATGCGCCAATAAGCTGAATTCCAGAGATGAGGTGAGAGTGACTGCCTTTGACATCAAGGCAGCATTTGACCAAGCATAGCATCAAGGAGCCCTAGTAAAATCTAATTCAGTGGGAATCAGTAGGAAAACGCTCCACTGGCTGGAGTCATATCTAGCACAAAGGAAGATGGTTGTAGTTGTAGGAGGCCAATCACCTCCGGCCAGGACATAGCTGCGGGAGTTACTTAGGGCAGCGCCCTAAGCCCAAACATCTTCAGTTGCTTTATCAATCACCTTTCCTCCATCATAAGGATTTTAGCAAGGCTTTTGACAAGGTCCTACATGACAGACTGGTCAGAAAAGTAAAAGCCCACGGTGTCCAAGGGAAAGTGGCAAGTTGGATCCAAAATTGGCTCAGTGGCAGGAAGCAAAAGGTAATGGTCGATTGGTGTTTTTTTTTGACTGGAAGGCTGTTTCCGGTGGGGTTCTGCAGGGCTCAGTACTAGGATCCTTGCTTTTCATGGTATATATATCAATGATTTAGACTTTAATGTAGGGGGCATGATTAAGAAGTTTGTAGCTGATACAAAAATTGACCGTTTGGTTGATAGTGAGGAAGAAAGCTGTAGACTGCAGGAAGATATCAATGGACTGGTCAGTTAGGCAGAAAGTGGCAAATGGAATACAATCTGGAGAAGTGTGAGGTAATGCAATTGGGGAGGGCTAACAAGGAAAGGGAATGCACAATAAATGGTAGGATTCTGAGAAGTGTAGAGTAACCAAGGGACCTTGAAGTGCATGTCCATAGATCCCTGAAGGTAGCAGGACAGGTGGATAAGATGTATAAAAAGGCATATGGCATACTTTCTTTATTAGCCGAGGCATAGAATACAAGAGTACGGAGGTCATGCTTGAACTATATAAAACACTAGTTAGGCCACAGCTAGAATACCGCGTGCAGTTCTGATCACCACATTATAGGAAAGATGTGATTGCACTCGAGAGAGCTTAGAGGAAATTTATGAGGATGTTGTCACGGCGAGACATTAACTATGAGGAAAGATTGGATAGGCTTAGGGTTGTTTTCTTTGGAACAGAGGAGGTTGAGGGGAGACTTGATTGAGGTGTATAAAATTACGAGGGACCTAGGTAGAGTGGATAGAAAGGACCTATTTCCCCTAGCATATTGGTCAATAACCAGGGGGTATAGATTTAAAGTAATTGGTAGAAGGATTAGAGGAGAGTTGAAGAGAACTGTTTTCACCCAGAGGGTGGTGGAGATCTGGAACTCAATGCCTGCCAAGGTGGTGGAGGCAGAAATCCTCATCGCATTTAGAAAATACTTGCTTTTAGAAAGTACTTGGCTATGCATTTGAAGTGTCATAACCTACAAGGCTATGGACCTAGAACTGGAAAGTGGTTTAGGCTGGATAGCTCTTTTCCGGCCAGCGTCGGCACGATGGGCCAAAAGACCTCCTCCTGTGCCGTAAATTTCTTTGATAAGTGCGGATGTTCGCTGATGATTACACAGCTCCATTTGCAACTCCTCAGATAATTAAGCAGTCCTTTCCCGATTGCAGCAAGATCTGGATGACATTCAGGCTTGGGATGCTAATTGGTATGTAATGTTCATGCCACATAAATGCCAGGCAATGCCTATATCCAACAAGAGAGAGTCTAACCACTGCCCCATGACATTCAACGGCATTACCATCGCCGAATCCCCCACCATCAATATCCTGGGGCAGGGGGGTTCACCATTGACCAGAAACTTAACTGGACCAGCCACATAAATACTGTGGCTACAAGAGCAGGTCAGAGGCTGGTATTCTGCGGCGAGTGTCTCACTTCCTGACTCCCCAAAGACTTTCCATCATCTACAAGGCACAAGTCAGGAGTGTGATGGAATACTCTCCACTTGCCTGGATGGGTGCAGCTCCAACAACACTCAAGAAGCTTGACACCATCCAGGACAAAGCAGTCTGCTTGATTGACATCCCATCCACCACCTTAAATATTCACTCTCTCCACCACCAGTGCACCGTGGCTGCAATGTGTACCATCTACAAGATGCACTGCAGCAACTTGCTAAGGTTTCTTCGACAACACCTAAACCCATGACCTCTTATTGCCTAGAAGGACCAGGGCAATAAGTGCATGGGAACATCATCACCTCCCAATTCCCTTCCAAGTCACACACTATTGTGACTTGCAAATATATCGCCGTTCCTTCATCGTTGCAGGGTCAAAATCCTGGAACTTACTTCCTAACAACACTGTGGGAGTATCTTCACCACACAGACTGCAGCGATTTAAGAAGCCGGTTCACCACCATCTTCTCCAGGGCAATTAGGGATGGGCAATAAATGCTGGCCTTGCCAACAATGCCGACATTGCATGAGGGAATTAAAAAAAAATAACTGTGAATATTGCTTATTCGTACAGCATATTTTTTTCAGTTATTATGATTGAATTTTTTTGCATGATGTCTATTTGTTAGAAGCCAGCAGATGTATTGCTTTTATTGATATTGTAAATGTAGCTAGTCACAATGGAGAAATGTATCTTATGATCCAAAACACAGCAAGCTTACTACATTATTCTAACCTCCCAAGCTTTCCTACCATTCATGAGATGGAGTGCTTTTCATAAGAACATAAGAAATAGCAGGAGTAGACCGTATAGGCCTGCTCCGCCATTCAATAATATCATGACTGAACCTCTACGTCAACTCCAATTTAGATTATAATTTGCAATTAGACAAACCATTTATTTGGATTTAGAACACAATTTATGTGAGTTGCAAGGTTGTGAAACATTATTTCTTCCATATTGGATATATATTATTTCACAGGGATATCGCTTCAAAATTCAATTTGCCTATTTCTAGCATTGTAATGGTTAACCTAATCTAGTTCTATCCCATGTGCTATTTTCTGAAGTATGATGTTTCACTATATAATGCATACATTCACTTTATGACATATGAGTTATACAACAGCAGCTTGCATTTATATAAGCACCTTTAATGTAGTAAGATGTCCAAGACATTTCATAGGAGCGATATCGGGCAAAATTGGACACCGAGCCACATGAGATGACCAAAAGCTTGGTTAAAGAGCTAGTTTTCAAGGAGCGTTTTAAAGGAGGTCAGCAAGGTAGAGAGCTGTTTGTTAGATTCCTTCAGCATTTCTTTTTAACTCATTTGCAAATCGAATGAATATGGCTGATTTGAGATATTTTCTAGAATTTTTTGATTGATTAGTTATATCTACGCAAATACTTAATTTCTCCTGTTTTCTTTCATTCTGCTCCTTTTTTCTTTGTCACTATGCACCAACCGCAGCCAAGAACAGTGCATACGAGATATGCTCACATGCTTCTGAGTAGTGCTTTTCTGAATGGATTGTTGGGAGGTGTGTGGAAGTGATGAATGTTGTTGTTTTGTTGCCAATCCTTTTGAAAATATCAGAGATGAAAAATCTTCGATTTGAAATTTGAACAAGAAATGCAATTATAAGTTTCAAAAAATTGCAGAATGTTTTCTTTTATTAAAAAAAAAAGGACCCATTATTCAGACTTTCACTTCTGTGACAAAGATGGGGGGGAAATTTTGAGAGATATGCCCTTGGAAACCAGCTCTTAAAGTGGGTATACTTCTACTAAGCATGTTGCATTTAAGGCTGGTGCATTGATAGTGAAGTAGAATTCGAACACTTTTTACTTCACCCAAAGAAGGATTGAACTAAAACACAAGGAAATGCACTGTGTAATATGATGGTCATATTTGTTTGGCCAATTCATAAAAGTATGTTTCATATCCTTTGGATTCATAAGAACATTGCAGTCAGGAAGCGGAAGTTATTTCCAGAGACATTCCAGTGTATATATGTATTATCAGCAGGATGCTGTTATGTTTTTTAACGACTGAGAAATTCTATCTGTTGATGAGTCTGTGGCTTGTTGTTGGTGATTATTGTGCCTGTGTATTACTTAGTGCAGGAAATGAATTGGCCTTGCAGTAACCTGAAGGAGTTAAGTAAACACTGAAGAAACAAACATGTTTGTCAATGATTATTACTGTTGCCTCATGACTTCTAAGTGTCAATTCAATATTCCCATGGATCCTCCATCTGCGCTCAAAACAAATCAAAAGTTAAGGATTGGGGGCTCAATTTTCCCCAATACCGTTTTTTTGCTCATTTAAAGAGTTCCGCCCGTTTTGTTTTGGCCCCGACTACTCCAAAAAAAATAACTTGCAAGTTTCCCCGTTCTAATTTTTTCAATTGATGCCTCGCAGCCTGTCCTTTAGCTTCGGGGGGTGGAGCCTAATGTCTGCGCCGAAAAAACGATGTCCCTCCCTCCTGCGCATGCATGGAAAAAAAAAAAGAAGTTTTTTTACATGACTGCTATGGGCGCGCATGCCCAGTACACCTCCCGGTCTGCATTCAACCATTTTTGAAGAGCCAATTGTGTGTCAGAACTTTAATTCTCAGTGGAAAAATCGGATCTGCAATATGCAATGCGGCTCAAGAATTTCTCACAGGAGAAAGTGGAGGCACTAGTTACTGTAATTGAGGCCAGATGGCACGACCTGGACACCAGCAGAGGTCACACAAAAGTTTCATCAAAAGAAATGAAGAAACGCTGGAACTAAGTTGCAGAAGATTACTGTGCAGTGGTGACCACTCCGAGGTCCGAAGGCCAGTGCAAAAAAAAGTGGCAGGACCTTGGTCAAGTAGTTAGTGTAAGTAATATTTTCATTTATTCACTGGAAATGCAATTGTAAATGTGACCATCTGTATGTCCCACCCAGCAGAAAGACACCCTCTCTTTAAAAAATTATATTTTTATCTTTGCAGAGGAAGATGGCACACAACAAAAGAGAAAGAACTTGAACAGAAGGGGGCCAGGCAAATCTGCACCCACTGACACCCTTGGAAGAGAGGGTCGCTGCTTTGATGGGTCCTGCCTGGAGAAAAGCAACCACCACTGCACAAGTTGGGCCCACACTCGAGGGAGAGGGTAAGTCCTGCAAATTCCACATTCTGACATTGCTAAAAGTCAAGTACTGTGCGGGCTACCCATGCTTCGATTCATGGGGATATCTCTGTTAGCTACGGTTCGGTTGATGCAATGTGCTATCATTCATCGTGGTCCTTCAAATGAGCCTGCTGCCTGTGCTGTGTGAGCCTACTCATGCCACCCACCCTGCCCCCTCCTCTGCTGCTAACCATTTGTCTGTTCTGTTATATTTTGCAGTACTTGAAGCCAACCCTGACGAGGCTGAAGCCAATGCAGAAGAAGATTCAGACGCGGACGAGCCTGAAGAGAACATCTTCCAATCCCACCTTCCAGACCAATAGCATGGTGGGGAGGGGGAGGATTAATGCCTCACTTTTGTACTCGCTCTGTAGGAGGTGCAAGTGCCCCCCATTGAGGTGCCAGGCCCTTTCTTGAGTGGTACGAGTGTTGGGACATTCCATGGTTTCGCACAGACCGAGGCTGCGAAATCAACTGTCACTCCCACTTCAGTCCCCAGACCAGTCTCCGAAGAGGCCCAAGCCTGGCCTTCCACATTATCGCCTGCCCAAGCCCCATCAAGAAGTGCGCATTACCCGAGGTGCTTGAAAGAATAAGCTTGGTATCAACTCGAGAAACGCTGAGGCACCGCCTGCGGGCAGAGGTGGGGTCACCAAGACCAAGCGCAGCGGGTGGTCTTAGACTAAGTGGAGGAGCGATGGGTGCAGCCTTTCTTTGCTGTTGTTATTATTGTTACTATTGTAACTGTTCTCAAATTAAAAGTTTTTGTAAGTGATGTAAATTTACAAGTTTAAAAGTTTGTAAGTGATCTTAAGTGAAAACTTTAAAGTTTTATTCAAGAATATTTTTATTAAAGTTAAGTTAAGTACAGACAAGTCTTAAACTTTTGAATAAAATGTATTTTAAATTATAACTGAATCATTTCCATTATTTGTTCCATTATTAACACAGCTTTTTGAACTAAAGAAGAATCATTTCCATTATTTGTTCCATTATTAACACAATCTTTTGAACTAAAAAAGAATCATTTCCATTATTTGTTCCATTAACATAGCACAACATTACGGAACAGGTCCAAACAGTAAACATGGTCCATTTGGAATATTGCCTCTAAGCCTTCAGACAGCAAAGTGTTCATGGATGAGCTGCTGGCGCAAGGCTCCAGCAATCGTTAAAGGGGCACGACGGCCCGCCCTCCTTCGCCGTCATGCTCCGTTTCAGGTAGTTTCATGGCTTCCTCCTCCTCCTCGTTTTCCTCCTCGTCATCTGCATGTTCTTCCTCATCAGCCACACTCACCTTGGGTGGGTCATCTACTACCAGCTGCTGCTGCCTCATGATGGCTAAGTTATGCAGCATGCAGCACACAATAGTGAACTGACCTGACAATCTCAGGGGAATATTGCAAGTAGCCTCCGTAATGGTTCAGGCATCGGAAACGCTGCTTCAAGATGCCAATGGTCCTCTCTATTATGCTGCGTGTTGCAATGTGCGACATGTTGTATTCCTGATCAGCTTCCATCCAGGTTACGCTTAGGGGCATCGTGAGCCAGGTTCCGAGGCCGTACCCTTTATCTTCCAGCAGCTAGCTCTGCCCTTCTGACTGCTGCTGAAACATGGCAGATAAAGCGCTCTTGCGTAGGAAGAGCGCAACATGGGTCCTCCCAGGGTATCTCGCATCAAGTGACATGATGCGATGCATTTGTCACACAGGAGTTGCACATTCGCGGAGTGGAAGCCTTTTCTGTTCCTGTACATCTCTGAATCCTCCAAAGGTGCTTACAAGGCGATGTGGGTACAATCAATGCAGTCCTGTACCTTTGGGAAGCCAGCAATCCTGGCGAAGCCCACAGCCCTGTCACGCATTGCCTGGGCGGTCATGGGGAACTTTATGTAGTCATTCCTCTGGGCACATAGTGCAGCAGTCACCTCCCGAATGCAGATATGTGTTGCATGTTAAGAAATGGTGCACCCATCCCCAGTTATGGCCTGCAATGATCCAGATGCATAACATGAAAGTGCAGCTGTAGCCTTTACTTCAACTGACAAAGCAGTCCTCCTGACGCTTCTTGGGTGCAGGTCTGCTTTTACTAACTCACAGATCTCAGTTACAACTTCTTTGCAGAAATGCAGCCTTCTCACACAGTCTGCATCACTCAGGTGCAGGTACGAAGGCCTGTCTCGATTCACCCGATGTGGGTAAGGCCTCCTGCCCATCATCCTACGTGCTCTGAGGTTCCTCATGCGATGACGTTGAATCAATCGTCTGCTCTGCAGCACCATCATGCAGAAGGCTTGCACGAGGTACAGCATTGTCAATATTGCCCCCATAATTAAATTGTAGCTTTGCAAGAAGCTCAAAACAGCAAGACAAAGGACTCGAACCTTCTCCCCCCCCCCCCCCCCCCCCACCCTCTCTCTCTCTCTCTCTCTCTCTCTTTCTTTCCCCCCTCCCCCCAAGGTCGATGCCATAGTATGGACCACACCCTGGTCGGCGCATGTGCAATAGGCTTGCTTAGAACGGGAAGCTAGGCATTCAATGAAGATATTTGGGGCATCGAGGTCGATTGCAATTCTTTAATTCTAGATTTTTTTCAAAGTACCACCCCATCACCAGCCAAACGTCTCCTCACCGGGCTCGAGGGTCGGTTGGCAGAACCGCTCCGTCGCCCGGACACGGGCTCGGTTTCCACTGCCCCTCCCCCTCCCGGGCTTCTTTTGAAGCCGAGCCCGTGTGGTCCGGGCGAGGGAGCGATTCTGCGGGCCGATGCTCTGACCCTCGAGCCTGGTGAGGAGACGTTCGGTGGTGGCGTGGTACTTTGAACAAAATCAAAAATTAAAGAATTGCTTTAGATTTGCATTTTCTCCCTTTTGACTTTGAAAAAATTACGCTTCCTGATGCATATTTTTCGTCTTCTTGACTCCCTCCAAAACTTCGCATAAAAACAATGGCGTCTTTTTGCGCCGATTTTTTAATGCGTGCTGGTTTTTCTTAAGTGCCCAGAAGAAAAATGTAAGTTGGCCAAACTTGCTTAAATGTGAAAAACTGGCGCAGACATCAGGTTGCGCAAAAAAATACTAACCTAAAAAAATCGTACCTAACTGAGTTACGCTGGCGCAGAAACTTTGGGGAAACTTGGATATTTAATTTATGCCAAAAAAAATCAACGCATGCCAAAAAAACGGCACAGATAATTGCGCCCTTAATATCTTTGACTATAAATTTTCTTTACAGCACCAAATTTTTATTACTTAGCTTATCTGTAGGCAAGTGTCTAAATTCAAAACTAACTATTCTTCCGCAAAAATAGAAGAGAAAAATTGTTATGTTACTTGCTAAAACTATAGATAAAACATAATTTCACACCTTTAGTCACAACAGCTGTAATGTAAGAGCCTGTTGCTGTTGGAGAATCAAAAGTAACCTGGGTGTGGTGTGACTACAAGAATTTTCACATACTAAAGTAAATAATGTCACAGAAAAAATAATTCAGAATGATCATTTGAAGTAATGTATCAGTAGACAATGAAAATCTCTTTAGTGGTGAAAATCTGTTTGGAAATTCTTGATGATAAACTGAGGTAAAACATCAATTGATCAGCAAATTAGGGCTGTAAGATAGGGCAGCGACTTGTACTTGTAAGGAGAACTGATAATGAATGGTGCATTGATGTAGAGCCCGAATGTAAAAGGCACTGACAGAAATTGGATGGGAAAATATTAACACAAACCGAAGTTTCAAACATTTGCTGGTGGGAAAGTAAGTTGTGAGGAGGACGTAAAGAGGCTGCAAAGGGATATAGACAGGTTAAATGAGTAGGCAAGAACATGGCAGATGGAATATAATGTGGAGAAATGTGAAGTTATCCACTTTGGTGGTAAAAGTAGAAAAGCAGAATATTTTTTAAATGATGAGAGATTGGGAAATGTTGATATTCAGAAGGACCTGGGTGTCCTTGTACAAAAATCACAAAGTTAATATGAAGATACCTGAGGAAGGATATACTTGCCTTAGAGGGAATGCAACTTGATTGATTCCTGTGATGGGGGAATTGAGCTATGAGGAGAGATTGTGTAGATTAGGCATATATTCCCTAGAGTTTAGAAGAATGCGAGGTGGAGGAATCTCATTGAAATGTATAAAATTCTTAAGGTGCTTGACAGGTATGGATGCTGGGAAGATGTTTCCTCTGGCTGGGGCATCTAGAACTCGGGGTCGCAGTCTCAGAATAAGGGGTTGGCCATTTAGGACTGAGATGAGAAATTTCTTCACTCAGAGGGTTGTGACTCTTTGGAATTCTGTACCCCAGAGGGCTGTGGATGCTCAGTCATTGAGTATATTCGAGACAGAGATCAATAGATTTTTGGACACTAAGTGAACCAAGGGATATGTGGATAGTGCAAGTTGAGGTAGAAGATCAGATAATGATCTTATTGAATGGCAGAGCAGGCTCAAAGGGCTAAATGGTCAACTCCTGCTCCTATTTCTTATTCATTTCTTATTCTTATGATGCGTTTGTCACAGAAATAGGGTGTTCAAAAATGTACAAAGTTTGTGGTAATATTGTTGGGACGAATAATCATTGTTAATACGTAGAATTACTTACCGTGGAGTGTTGTTCTCCAAAATTCCCAAACTGTAAACTCTGATTATAATTCCATGATGTATGGTATTTAGGAAATACAAATACCACTAGCTTAGTATAAGAGGACCAACTTGGTGGGGTACTATTCATTTAAGATGGAATGTGATGCTCTACTGTGTAAGCTGCAACAACCAAAACAGGAAATGCACGTGATCGATGCCAGATCACATGATGTGCTATAGGAAGTGTGGACTAAGGACACTATGATCAATATTTTGCAAAACATTTTCAAACAATGGTCTAAAAAATTAATTCCAAAATGTTTTGTTTTGCTTAGTTTTGTTTTTTGCGCTTTACTTGTTTTGTGTTTTCACTATTAAAGGTCTAATTAAAAACATACTAAGTTCTATTAAAAACATAGGAAAGGGATCCTCAGGGGAACTGTGGGTAGTGCTCTGCATACTTGAAATGGAATGTGTGTAATAATAAATTTTGGCCTTCATTTCAGTTTGCAGCACAGACGAAACCAAGCCCTGTGACTGTCAGCTTTCTACCTCTGGGATAGGGATAAATTTAATGGCAAGATGATATGTATTCGAGAACAAAATAAGTAGTTTTACATTTAGTGATAATACTTAAGTTTCATCATACATTTCAACAAATGTTGACATCACAATTTTAATTTTTTTGTTCGTCATTTTGTATTTAGTATTGTGATATTTTTCTTTAAGTATTCATTGCTTTATGATGCAAGTATCCAACATACTTGAGTTTTGGGGTACTCTGTACAGACAATACTCTTGATGTGATTATGCATATCTCGACAGTATTTTTTTTAAAAAGTCTTTAATGTTATGTTTCCTTTATTCTTGCGATGTGGATGACAGTGGCAAAGCAGCATTTATCGCCCATCCCTAGTCACCCTTGGAGTATTTAGAGATAACCTTGCCTTGTTATGTATAGGCTAGACCAGGTCGGCTGGAAATTTTCCTTCCCAAATGACATTCGTGAACCCGTTGGGTTTAATTAATGTTGGTACTCTGAGAGAATTATCATATTTAGTACCCTGCATGTATTATTCTCCCACATGTGTACAAGTTCAAGAACTAAAATGAACTGCTGATTATTGATTTTAGAGTGGGGGTTACAGTAAAGACCCAACAAAGTATTCTTGTTAATATAGAATTGTATAGCAATGCCATTAAAGTTAACGAGTTACATTCCTTTTACTCAATATTTCTGTTACTAAGTTGGATTGTATCAGGATGAAGTTATTCTCATGAAACAACATCATTTTAATCAACAACTTCTATTCAAAGGGATCCAACAAGTGTTCAGCCTTTTCTGTGCCGTGCTCACAGAAAATAAGGTTCTTTTTCATTCAACCAGCTATCAGAGACTTGGTGAAGCAACCAGAGCACTAGAGTCTTTAATGTTTCCCTTAAAGTATAGGTAAGACTTTTATTCTTACGGTACTGTTTAATAAATTGTATGAAAAAATTTAATGTTTTTCTGATTTCCCATATTATTTCCATGGATTTTATTCAAAGCACTTGTTAGAGTCCCACAGTGTGACAGCTTTTAATGTGAATGAATGATAGTTTATGGGTCCAGTTTCTATATAGTCCATAATTTAGACATGTACTTACAGCAACTCAACTGGAAAATAAAGATATAATTTAGTTTACAGCATTTATTAAAGCATTGAGTTAGGAGCTGCAACTTTAAATGGACTAAGATCTGCACCAAGGGTGCAGCACACAGGGAGCCTATAGCATGGATTCATGACATTCAGCAGCTTTCAGGCTGCTTTGAAGTCATGGCCCCCACTGTTACTCTGAAGCCACTCCAGAATGTTGGGAAAAAATCATTGACATCACCAATGCCAGTAAGAAGCCTTTTACTGAAATATGAAAGAAAAATCTATCAGTTTAGTGCCAAATTAGGGACAGTTTTTTGTGGTTACTTCATGCCCATTAGGAGCTAGATCAATAATTCCCAAATCTATTGCACGTAAGCTCTTTCCAGCTAGTGGAGAATAAATCTTTTCATTGCATCAGTGTGGGCTGAAAAAACAAAAGGGCAGTGTTCAAACAAACCCATTGTGCCCCTCGCCCATCACTGGGCTGGATTTGAGTCAAAGTCTTCATTCTTCAGTCAAGAGGAGATAATGCACTGAAGTTGTTCAGTGCTATTGCCAATGCTGCTGTTTGTTGGCTGACAGGTAGTACAAGTTTGTAGATGCATAGGTTCTTAAATGGGTGCTGTACCTGGTAACCTGAATTTCTGTTTGGGAGAGACAAATTTAAGTGACAGCCAGGGCAGGGTTCACAGCACCAGGAGTCTATTGCTGTCCTGCTGCAGCACCTAGATCCTTTGTTTAATCTTTGTAGAATATGTTGGTTATGGAAAGTTTGGTTTTTGGTTTTAGTGACTAATGATTAAGTTGGGTCATAAAAGAAAGAACGTATTCATATAACTCTTCCGTAGGATGTCCCATGGCCAGCGAATTACTTTAAGTGCAATTACTGTTGTTATGTAAGTAAATACAGCACGCAATTTACAGCCATCAAGGTCCCACAAACAGTAAATAAGATAAATAACCAGTTAATGGTTGAGGGAGCAATAGCGGCAATCAGAAGAATTTTCTTCTCTTCCTTTAATTGCTGCTATGGGATAATTTATGTCTACCTGAACTGACAGACAGGGCCTTTGTTTAATATTTTATTTGGAAGATGTAACTTTCACTAATGCTACACTCTATTCGTAGTATAGTAGAGTGCCAATGTATATTAGATACTCAAGTCCCAGAGTGAGGTTTGAATGCACAATCTTCTGAGTCAAAGAGTGCTACCAACTGCGGCAAACTGAGAATTAAGGTAATCTGTTTAGTTGAATAACGCAATATAGCAAGAGGGAGGATTTAATTTTTCAGAAACCGCTAGGTTTTTGTAACATAGAGTACATTTTCATATATTTTTATTTTTTGATGGAGAGAACATAGCAATAAATTCCAGTCTTGCCATGGGATTATTTATATATGAAATGTTGAACTGGTTTCATTGCAATTTGTGAGTATTAAAACTGTACAGATCGGATCTTGACCATTCTCAAGTCATTGAACAAAGAATGTTATAATTCCTTTGATGTTTTGCATTTATTTAAAATTAAACATGAAAAAGCGTTGGCCAGCAAAAGCAACTGTCTTTCATTGTAGCATATTTTATTACCAGTAAATCTATGAAGAAGCTGTAATGCAGTTGAGTTTATATTTTTAAATCTGTTATTTATTAAATACTGTCTATAGAGCAGCCCAAGGGGGAACTGGCTGCGAACTCACTGAGAAAAAAAAAGTGACTGGATCTTAATTTTTTGTTTCTGTACGAGGTGATTAATGTTGCCAACTCTGTTTCCTTTTTGTTTTTCCCCAGTTACCCTTACATTCCGATTCTCCCTGCACGGCTCTTGGAAGTGCTAAGCTCACCAACTCCATTTATCATTGGTGTGCACTCCATGTTTCACAGTGAAATTCATGAACTGGTATGTCACAGCCCATTATTATGTTTGTTTAGAAGAGCAATTGTGGATTTTGTCAGTTTTGTGCACAACATCATATGTAAATTATTACCAAAAAACATTTTATTTTCTGGAATGATGTTTCTTACTGGAATGCGAAGCAAATCATATACTCAAATTGCTTTGTACTTTAAAGTATGTGAAACGTGCTTGATTAATTATCTTGATTCACATTACAATGCTCTTCGATGCATGAGGAACATTAACATTTACAAAATAGCGACGTTAACTTTCTGTGACATCTCTTCTTTGTCTCAATATATTCCATACCCCACAGGAATTGGCTCAGGATAGCAATTGATAACATCACAAGGGGCATTGTCCCTTTGTGACAGTGATACAGTTCCTCTGGAAAGGCTGGTACTGAAAATAAAGAAAGTGTGAATTGGTTGACCTGATGGAATGCAGAGTGTACAGGGATTGTCATCCGCTTGGAAGAATGTTACCAGTGGAGTCCCAGTCTGTTTTGAAACGTCGTTTGTTTAATATCTTTATTAATGATCTGGAGGATTTGAATATAGTTCTGAAATTTTAACTTGCAATCCTCAGGATCAGGACTCCAGTGAGAATTTATGTATTTAAAACTTTCTATTATTGCTGCTGTTGATATATAGGCATTTTTAGGGACATGGGATATAGAATTAAATGCACGAGACTTAGGATAGAGAACAGGAGAAATATTTTCACACAGACTGTGGAATGCATGACCAGAGATAGTGATTGAAGCAGAGGCCATGTCAGCATTTAAGAATAGGGTAGATAGGCGGTTTGAGGAAAGGGTGCTTAAGGGATATGGAGACAGGGTGGGCGCAAAGGATTAGGACCACTGCTTGTGTGGAGAATAAACAGAAACGTGGACTATTTGGGCCAACTAGCCTATTTTGGTTTTGTAATTCCTATGTATCAATGTAATTTTTATACTGAAGTCATTCCCAATTTTTATTATCCTTTTTTATTTGTTCTTGCAAGTACAACTTTTCAATTGTTTCCTTTTTCTAGTTAGATGTAATCATCGCTGACTTGGATGGAGGTACTATTAAAATCCCAGAATGCATTCATCTTTCCCAGTTGCCAGAGCCTCTCTTGCATCAAACCCAAGCAGCACTTTCTCTTGTAAGTTGGGTCTCTGATAACAATATGATGAGAATTTTAACTTGCAGTATAATCATTGATTTGTATTCAGAATTCCAGTTACATTGTTGAACAAGCTGACCTAGTTCTGGTCTATAGTGGGGTCTGTATGATTGCTATAGGAATAATCTTATAAACTTTTTTCCTCCTAGGTTAATTATCTCATACCATAGCACAAATGTGGCATGAGTAGTAATGGCTTATTTCTTTACTGGGACTATTTTCACTGTTATAGTGCCAGGCATGCTTTCATTACTTCCCTGACAGAATTTGGCTGAGCACCAATTATTTTTGCTGCTTTATATCTTATCCTGTATCAAGGGATATCGGGATTGGCCGGGAAAGTGGAGTTAAGGTCGAAGATCAGCCACAATCTTATTGAATGGCGGAACAGGCTCGAGCGGCCATATGGCCTACACCTGCTCCTATTTCTTATGTTCCTATCCCTTTTCCTCTCTCTTCATTCTTCTTCATCTCACCTCTTTACCCTTAGCCCTGCCTTCCAGCCTATCTCTCATTCTCCAGCATTTATTTGACGTTCTACACAGTTGCTGTGCAGTATTCCATGACTGTTTCAGCCTTTTCCTCTTCCGCTTCCATCCCTGACATGCCCCAGTCCATTCCCATACTAGGCTCAACTGCTCCATGACACCCACCTTCTGTACTCTTGATCCCCTCCTGCCGCTTATCACAAGTACCTCTCTGCCGCCCAATGCTAGGTGATATTATTGACGGCTGATTTCAACCCGCGATCGTCTTCAGCTACTGTCCCATACCAACGCTCCTTTTCCTTCTAATGTCTTTGAACATATCACCACCCAGTTGTCTGCCTACCAATCTCATCACTCGCTATTTGAATCCCGTCAGTCCAGCTTCTATTATGTGTTAGCAATGAATGGTTTAAAATCAATGTGTAATTTTCAGTAAAGAGTACATGCATTGTTCTCATGCTGGGCACATGATGGAAAGTTACTGAGTACTGTTAGACAATAGTGGCTCGGAACAATGAACTCTTATCTATAACATGGATGGGCACGTACTTGATGGATGGAGAAATCAGGGGCAATGAAAATGGATTAAGAATGTGCAAAACAAGATAAAGCCCAAGGACTGTGCAAGAAACAGAATAGGCTGCTTCTGGCAAAGGAGGAGACCTAACATTCATGAGAGCAAATTAATAATTATAATGTATACATTTCTGTACTAACTATAAATATGGGAGGTGCCTGAGGGACTATGTTTCCTGTTCCAAGGAGCCTTGCAGCTACATGTGCATAGATTCTGAGCAGAGCAGTGTTTTTATGTGTACCATTATGGATGTCTCTCGGAGCCCCTATAGGAATCTCTTTTGAAAGTAAATGGACCAGATTTGCAAATTTTTGTTACTGAAGTACTAATAAAGCGCTAAGTGCTAAGTAGCCCTCTCTCCATGTCAGAATCTGTTTGGATTTACGCATTCCAACACTATGCCCATAGAACTCGGTCAAAATCTGCAACTTTTGATTTGTTGTTGGAATGTTGGCAAGGTGCATTTATTGCCCATTCCTAGACGGCCCTGAGACAGTGGTGTGCCTGCTCCTTGTACCACTGCAGCCATTGTGGTGAACGTGCTCCCACAATGGTGCTCATTACTAAACTTCATCGTGATTGTTTACAACCTGGTGGCTTGCTCGGCTAATGCAGAGAGCATTAAGAATCAAGTACATGGTGTGGAACTGGAATTGTGTAGGCACAATTGGGTCCATGTGGCAGGCTCCCTTTCCTGAAGGGCTTCAGTGAATGAGTTGGAATCTCCTGAAGCATTCTTAGTTATCTTTCTGGTGCCATTCCACAAATTTGAGATCTATTGAACTCAATTTGATAAGATTTTATTGGAACTCTGGATTACTAGTCTGGTATCACATAACCATTAAACTATCATACCCATCATGTCTCAGCAACATTTGACCACTCCTCCTACATGGTCTCTCCTCTGTGGCCCATCTCCGTGGCACTGCTTGGTTCTATTCTTACCTTTCCGAACATAGCCAGTGCATCAAGTTATAGATAGGAGCATGGGAAAGTACAGGATCAAAAAAGATTCTTCAGTCTATCTCACTGATGCCAAAAAATTAATATATCTTAATCGACAAATGTCTCAAGATGAGCGCCATGCTTTTCAACCAAAGAATCTACACCCTACTCCCAATTCTATCCCCCTCCCAAGATGGTCACAGATGTTGAACACAACTGTGCACACCTTTGATGTCCCATTTGACCTTGAGCTGAGCTTCAAACCTTGAAAGCTATCCCCACTACCAAGATCACCTTCTCTACGTTTGAAACATTTCGCATCTCCAATTATGCCTTACCCATTCATGGCTTCGTCATCTCCAGGCTTGATTTCTCCAATATGTTTCTCACTGGCCTCAGAAGTTCCAACCGATATAAACTCCAACTTGTCTAAAACTCTTGTTAGTTGTGTCCTATCATGTGCTAAATCCTGCTTGCCATCACTCTCCTCCTCACTAACCTTCATTTGCTGTCCATTCTCAAAGCAATTTTTTAATGAGGTATCAGAGTGGGTGAAGGCAGTGCAGTTAATGTTTTAAATATAGACTTTCAAACGGCGTTTGATAAAGTACCACATATTAGGCTTGTTCGCAAATTGAAACCCATGGTATAAAAGGGGCAATAGCAGCATGGATACAAAATTAGATAAGGGATAGAAAACAAAGTGTTGTAAATGGCTGTTTTGGGGATTGGAGGGAGATATACAGTGGTATTACCCAGGGTTTAGTACCAGGACCACTGCTATTTTTGGTATGCATTAATGACTTGGACTTGGGGGCACACGGCGCAATTTCAAAATTTTTAGATGACACAAAACTTGGAAGTGCAGCAAACAGTAAGGAAAATAGTAATAGACTTCAGGAGGACATGAATGGGCAGACACATGACAAATGAAATTGAACGCAGAAAAGTGTAAGGTGATACATTTTGGTAGGAAGAATGAGGAGAGACAATATAAGCTAAATGGTACAATTTTAAGGGGAGAGCAAGAACAGAGAGACCTGGGGGTGTTTCTGCACAAATCTTTGAAGATGGCAGGAGAGGTTAAAAAAGCATGTGGGATCCTGGGCTTTATAAATAGAGGGATAGAGTACAGAAGCCAGGAAGTTATGCTAAACCTGTTCAAAACTCTAGTTCGGCCTGAGCTGGAGTATTGGGTCCAATTCTGAGCACCACACTTTTAGGAACGACATGAAGGCTTTGGAGAGGGTACAGAAGAGATTTCCACGAATGGTTCCAGGAATGAGGGATTACAGTTACGTGGATAGATTTAAGAAGCTGGGGTTATTCTCCTTAGAGCAGAGAAGGTTAAGAGGAGATTTGATAGAAGTGTTTAACATTATGAAGTATAGAGTAAATAAAGAGAAACTGTTTCCAATAGCTGAAGGGTCGATCACGAGAGGGCACAGATTTAAGGTGATTGTCAAAAGAACCAGAGGCGACATGAGGAAAAACTATTTTATGCAACAAGTGATTAGGATTTGCAATGCCTTGCCTGATGGGTGGTGGATGCAGATGCAATAGTAGCCTTGAAGGAGAAAAATTGCAGGGATATAGGGAAAGAGCGCGGGGCAGTGAGACTGGATTGCTATTTGAAAGACCCGGCGCAGACTCAATGGGCTGAATAGCCTCCCTCTATGCTGTACTATTCTATGATTCTATGAATGAATTTAAAATCCTCAATCCCTGCTTACAGATCCCTCTGCTTTTGTAACCCACCATTGTAACTACCTTTAGCTCTATGGACCAGTGTGCACATCTGCCAATCCTAAACCCTACTGCCTTGTTACCCCTCCCCACACCTTCAAAACCCATTTTTCTAACCTTTGGTCACCTCCCCTAATTTTTCCACTCCTTGATGTCCATTTTCACCCCTGTGAAGCACCTTTGCGGCATTATAGCAATATGAAAATGTCAGTTGTTTTTTTTATGGGCCTTTGTTACATTTTAGCCCTGCTATATTCCATCACCAAAAAATTGTACCGTACATAATTATTCTTATGAAAGTGCGTAGTATGTGTTTTGTCAATTTTCTTCTTTTGCAGGTCTGACAACTGTCATTTCTTGCTAAAGCACCACTTAATGTTTTCATGTTTATAATTCTGTAAAATCTCCATCATTTTGTTGATTTTGATCAACTGTGATTTGATTTAACATCATATTGTTGAATGTCTGAAATATTTATGTTTTTTTTATTCTGGATGTTCAATTCTTTGAACTTTAATAAGGAATAATTGATAATGGATGAGAAGTTCCTATTTTGGAAGTTGCAAAATGTCATTCTTGTATTACACAGTGAAATTATTATGTCAGAATTACCTATATTTTCAATAGCTCGGAGCTTCATGTCTTCATAGCACTAAATTCCATGCTGGTTGAATAAACTATTGATTATTTAATAATGTAGTGGATATCTGAAATGAAAGTACTAATGTTTTCATAGGTTATTCATCCAGATCTGGAGGTAGCTGATTATGCTTTCCCTCCTGCTCGTACAGCTCCTTCTAATCTTAGATTGTTGGTGAGTATTTGTGAATGGTTCAACATATTTCTATTTCTATGACTATGAATTAATAACAGTTGTAAAATTCTAACGGTATTTTTCCTTTCTAGGATAAGGAAGTCAGGGCAGTATTCCTTAGATTGTTTGCACAGCTCTTTCAAGGGTATAGATCATGCTTGCAATTGATTCGAATCCATCCTGAACCTGTAATACACTTTCACAAGGTCAGTTACTCCTCATTTAAAAAGACATAAAATCATCGAACAGTGTTTAATGTTTTTATAGTCATGTAATTGCGGATATTGTTCAGATGTAAATGGTTGTGTAGTTCACTCTGATTTACCATGACGTATTATTGTCGAATTTATATGCAAAAAGCAATAATTCCATAATTCCCTTGGCTCCCAGCGCAGTGGAATTTTTCCTGTTTATGTTACAACTCTGAAAGAAGAAACAAAGAGCCCAAGTTTCCGCCCTCTGGAAAAACGGCGCATCTCGATAAGGTGCTTGTGATTCTCCGGTCTCCTCAGGACGTCTTCGTGCTCAGTGTGGCACAGCGCAAGGGGTCAGGGGCGGAGCCGGTCCCGGCGCTGAAAACAGTGCCAGGACCTCTGCACGTGCGCGCTAGAGTGTGCGCACATGCGCAGTAGCTCCAGGTCCCCGAGGCTGTGTGGGAGGGGCCCGAAGCACACCGCCCCTAGCCCTGGCTGAATGGGTTGCCAGGGCGAAGATCGGACTCGGGCCTCCCTCCTCTTCAGCTTCAGCTCCCACTTCTCTTCCCCCCCCCCCCCCCCGTTCAAATCCCACTCCCACTCCACTCTCTCTCCCCCCCAGGTCCTGCTCTGACTCTCACTTCCCCCCCCCCCCCCCCCCTTTAAGGTCCCGCTCCGGCTCTCCACCTCTCGTCTCCTTCCCCCCCACCCACCCCCTCCCCTCCCCTCCCCTCCCCACTCGCCCTCTCCTCTTCCCCCCCCCCACTCCTCTTTCCCCCCCCCACTCCTCTTTCCCCTCCCCACTCCTCTTTCCCCTCCCCACTCCTCTTTCCCCCCCCCACTCCTCTTTCCCCCCCCACTCCTCTTTCCCCCCCCACTCCTCTTTCCCCCCCCACTCCTCTTTCCCCCCCACTCCTCTTTCCCCCCCACTCCTCTTTTCCCCCCCACTCCTCTTTTCCCCCCACTCCTCTTTCCCCCCCCACTCCTCTTTCCCCCCCCACTCCTCTTTCCCCCCCCACTCCTCTTTCCCCCCCCACTCCTCTTTCCCCCCCCACTCCTCTTTCCCCCCCCACTCCTCTTTCCCCCCCCCCACTCCTCTTTCCCCCCCCCACTCCTCTTTCCCCCCCCACTCCTCTTTCCCCCCCCCACTCCTCTTTCCCCCCCCCCACTCCTCTTCCCCCCCCCCACTCCCTCTTTCCCCCCCCACTCCTCTTTCCCCCCCACTCCTCTTTCCCCCCCCACTCCTCTTTCCCCCCCCCACTCCTCTTTCCCCCCCCCACTCCTCTTTCCCCCCCCACTCCTCTTTCCCCCCCCACTCCTCTTCCCCCCCCACTCCTCTTTCCCCCCCCACTCCTCTTTCCCCCCCACTCCTCTTTTCCCCCCCACTCCTCTTTTCCCCCCCACTCCTATTTTCCCCCCACTCCTCTTTCCCCCCCCCACTCCTCTTTCCCCCCCCCCACTCCTCTTTCCCCCCCCCACTCCTCTTTCCCCTCCCCCCACTCCTCTTTCCCCCCCCACTCCTCTTTCCCCCCCCACTCCTCTTTCCCCCCCCCCACTCCTCTTTCCCCCCCCCACTCCTCTTTCCCCCCCCACTCCTCTTTCCCCCCCCCACTCCTCTTTCCCCCCCCACTCCTCTTTCCCCCCCCACTCCTCTTTCCCCCCCCACTCCTCTTTCCCCCCCCACTCCTCTTTCCCCCCCCCACTCCTCTTTCCCCCCCCACTCCTCTTTCCCCCCCCCACTCCTCTTTCCCCCCCCACTCCTCTTTCCCCCCCCACTCCTCTTTCCCCCCCCACTCCTCTTTCCCCCCCCACTCCTCTTTCCCCCCCCACTCCTCTTTCCCCCCCCCCACTCCTCTTTCCCCCCCCCCACTCCTCTTTCCCCCCCCCCACTCCTCTTTCCCCCCCCCACTCCTCTTTCCCCCCCACTCCTCTTTCCCCCCCCCACTCCTCTTCCCCCCACCCACTCCTCTTCTCCCCCCCACCCACTCCTCTTTCGCCCCTCCCCCCACTCCTCTTTCGCCCCTCCCCCCACTCCTCTTTCGCCCCTCCCCCCACTCCTCTTTCGCCTCTCCCCCCACTCCTCTTTCGCCCCCCCACTCCTCTT
Source organism: Pristiophorus japonicus (assembly GCF_044704955.1). Lineage (NCBI taxonomy): Eukaryota > Metazoa > Chordata > Chondrichthyes > Pristiophoridae > Pristiophorus > Pristiophorus japonicus. Next base: position 129,794,526 of record NC_091990.1, on the reverse strand, counting down.
TCGCCCCCCCACTCCTCTTTCCCCCCCCCCACTCCTCTTTCCCCCCCCACTCCTCTTTCCCCCCCCACTCCTCTTTTCCCCCCCCCACTCCTCTTTCCCCCCCCACTCCTCTTTCCCCCCCCCACTCCTCTTCCCCCCCACTCCTCTTTCTTCCCTCCCCCCACTCCTCTTTCTCCCCTCCCCCCACTCCTCTTTCGCCCCTCCCCCCACTCCTCTTTCGCCCCTCCCCCCACTCCTCTTTCGCCCTCCCCCCACTCCTCTTTCGCCCCTCCCCCCACTCCTCTTTCGCCCCTCCCCCCACTCCTCTTTCGCCTCTCCCCCCACTCCTCTTTCGCCCCTCCCCCCACTCCTCTTTCGCCCCTCCCCCCACTCCTCTTTCGCCCCTCCCCCCACTCCTCTTTCGCCCCTCCCCCCACTCCTCTTTCGCCCCTCCCCCCACTCCTCTTTCGCCCCTCCCCCCACTCCTCTTCCCCCCCCCCCCATTTTCCTCCCCCCACCCCTTGCTGTCAGAGACAGAGAGAGACACACTGAGAGAGATACACACTGGGAAGGCCCATCCCAGCACATGGTGTTGGAGGGCTCCTGGTAGTCGGTGAGTAGAAACTTAATTTTTAATTTTTAAATTTTTTTTTGATTGAATTATTGGTTAATTTATTGATTTATTTATCATTTATTATTAATGGTAGCTCTTTATTCGTTCCCTACGCCTGATTTCTAAGTGTAGGCAAGGTTTTTCTGAGCGTACAAAAATCTACACTTATTCCATTCTAAGTTAGTTTGGAGTAAGTTTTTACTGCCTAAATTTGCAAAACAGGCGTAAGTTGCTAGACACGCCCCCTTTTGGGAAAATAAATCTGTTCTAACTCACTAGAACTGGAGTAAACTAAATGCCGAGAGTTGCAATTTCTAAGATGCTCCATTCTAAACTAGTTGCTCCAAAAAAATAGGAGCAACTTGGGCCGAAACTTGAGCACAATGAGTTTTATTTTCTGATTTCTGGATCTTCTCTGTTAACAGGAGAAGTTTGACGCTGGTGTGTATGGGTGTGCTATGTGCTCACCCTGCCTCTGACTAGAAAAGTTAGTATCTTTTACTACTGGCTCTTCAGGCTGAAATAAGGGCTTATAGCTACATGTAGGTTACATTTGCTTGACAAAACCAAAAAGAATACTAGGCTAGAATTTTGACAACTTTGCAATTGGGTTATTGCTGTGCCGGCGAAAACCCGGTCGGTGGGATCTTCAGGGTACCTTTTTGCGGTGGCACTTCCATGTACCGCCAGGGAGAAGAACGCTGACGTGCAACACTGCAAACAGCATCTACCATCAATTTTTGGCTCGGGCCTCCCTCCTCTTCAACTTCAGCTCCCGCTCTCTCTTCCCCCCCCCCCCCCGCCCCCATCCCGTTCAAGTCCCGCTCTCTTTCCCCCACCCCCCCCTCCCGTTCAAGTTCCGCTCCCGCTCTCTTTCCCCACCCCCCCCTCCCGTTCAAGTTCCGCTCCCGCTCTCTTTCCCCACCCCCCCCTCCCGTTCAAGTCCCGCTCCCGCTCTCTTTCCCCACCCCCCCCCCTCCCGTTCAAGTCCTGCTCCCGCTCTCTTTCCCCACCCGCCCCTCCCGTTCAAGTCCCTATCCGCTCTCTTCCCCCCCACCCCGTTCAAGTCCCACTCCCGCTCTCCCACCCCCCCCACCCCCCCCCGTTCAAGTCCCGCTCTCTTTCCCCCCCCCCGCCCCATTCAAGTCCCGCTCTCTTTCCCCACCCCCCCCTCCCGTTCAAGTCCCGCTCCCGCTCTCTTTCCCCACCCCCCCCTCCCGCTCAAGTCCCGCTCCCACTCTTTCACCCCCCCCCCCCCCGTTCAAGTCCCGCTCCCGCTCTCTTTCCCCACCCCCCCCCTCACGTTCAAGTCCCTATCCGCTCTCTTCCCCCCCCCCCCCCTTCAAGTCCCGCTCCCACTCTCCCACCCCCTCCCCCGTTCAAGTCCCGCTCTCTTTCCCCACCCCCCCCCCTCCCGTTCAAGTCCCGCTCTCTTTCCCCACCCCCCCTCCCGTTCAAGTCCCGCTCCCGCTCTCTTTCTCCACCCTCCCCTCCCGTTCAAGTCCTGCTCCCGCTCTCTTTCCCCACCCCCCCTCCCGTTCAAGTCCCTATCCGCTCTCTTCCCCCCCCCCCCCCCGTTCAAGTCCCGCTCCCACTCTCCCACCCCCCCCCCCACCCCCCCCTGTTCAAGTCCCGCTCTCTTTCCCCACCCCCCCCCCTCCCGTTCAAGTCCCGCTCCCGCTCTCTTTCCCCACCCCTTCCCGTTCAAGTCCCGCTCCCGCTTTCTTTCCCCACCCCCTCCCGTTCAAGTCCCGCTCCCGGTCTCTTTCCCCACCCTCCCCCTCCCGTTCAAGTCCCGCTCCCGCTCTCTTTCCCCACCCTCTCCCGTCCAAGTCCCGCTCCCGCTCTCTTTCCCCACCCCCTCCCGTCCAAGTCCCGCTCCCTTTCCCCACGCCCCCTCCCGTTCAAGTCCTGCTCCCGCTCTCTTTCCCCACCCACTCCCGTTCAAGTCCTGCTCCCGCTCTCTTTCCCCACCCACTCCCGTTCAAGTCCTGCTCCCGCTCTCTTTCCCCACCCCCCCACCCTCTCCCGTTCAAGTCCCGCTCCCGCTCTCTTTCCCCACCCCCCCACCTCCTCCCGTTCAAGTCCTGCTCCCGCTCTCTTTTCCCCCCCCCCCCCCCGTTCAAGTCCCGCTCCTGCTCTCTCTCTCTTCCCCCCCCCCCCCCCGTTTAAGTCCCGCTCCCGCTCTCTTCCCCCCCCCGTGCACAAATTAGCCGAAAAGAGGGCCTATAAACAGAAACAAAGCGAAAACAGTAATTTTGGTATAAAACTACTGTTTTCGCTGAAAAATGAAATTCTAGCCCTATGACTTTAATTTTCTTGCATTGTAGAAGTGACATTTATTATTTTGCTGCCAATTTCTTTGTCTGTTTATTGTCCTCAATAACTTAAACACCCTTTGGTAAACTTGTTATTTTAGTCACCACCAGTGGGATAATAATGGGATTCCTTATATTAATAATTTAATAGGCATTAATTGATTAATTTTTCATGCTTCAATGTTAAACAAATTGTCTGGTCGGCATGTAGGGGTCAAGTTTCGGCCTGAGTTGCTCCTTTTTTTTGGAGCAACTAGTTTAGAATGGAGTATCTTAAAAATTGCAATTCTCGGCATTTAGTTTGCTCCAGTTCTAGTGAGTTAGAACAGATTTTTTTTTTCAAAAGGCGGCGTATCCACCCACTTACGCCTGTTTTCCAAGTTTAGGCAGTAAAAACTTACTCCAAACTAACTTAGAATGGAGTAAGTGTAGATTTTTGTACGCTCAGAAAAACCTTGCCGACACTTAGAAATCAGGCGTAGGGAACGAGGGGTTTGGGGTCGAGGGGGGGGGGGGGGGGGCGGAGTTTACAAACATTAAACACTTCACTTTTACAAATAAAGAGCCATCATCAATAAGAAATGATAAATAAATCAATAAGTCAAACAATAAATCAATCAAAAAAATAAAGAAAATCAATAAATAAAAAATTACGCTTACCGACTGCAGCACCAGAAGCCCTCCAACAGCGTGCTGGGACGGCCCCCCACACCCCCAGTGTCTCTCTGTCTCTGTCAATGTCTCTCTGTTTCTGACAGTGAGGGGGGGGGGGGGAGTAAGAGATTGGGGGGTGCAGAGGGGGGCAGCCGGAGCGGGACTTGAACGGGAGTGAGGACAGGGGGAGCTGGATCGGGACCTGAAGGATGGGGGGGGGGGCGAGCCGGTGTGGTACTTGAATGGAGGGGGGGTGGGGGGTGGAAGCCAGAGCAGGACTTGAACGGGGGGTGGGGTGGGGTGGGGTGGGGTGGGGTGGGGGGGGCCAGAGCGGGACCTGAAACTGAAGACGAGGGAGTCCAGAATCCGATCTTCTCCACCCCAGTGAACCCATTCGGCCAGGGCTAGGGGCGGCATGCTTCGGGCCCCTCCCACACAGCCTTGGGGGGCCTGGAGCTGCTGCACATGCGCGCACACTCTAGCGCGCATGTGCAGAGCTCCCGGCACTATTTTCAGCGCCGGGACCTGGCTCCGACCCCTTGTGCTGTGCCACGCCGAGCACGAAGACGTCCTGAAGAACTCGCAGAATCACAAGGTAAGCTTTCAGCGCCCTTTTTCTTCCAGAAAGTTGGCGCACCTTATCGAGATGCGCCGTTTTTCCAGAGGGCGGAAACTTGGGCCCGTAAAGTGGATAAGAAGTACTCTGTACTTTTTTAAAAAAAAAAGTAACACCTGTAGAAACATAACGCTGAGCAAGCTCTACAAATACATACCAAAAATCCTGAAGCTCAAACTAAACAAATACGCTCCTAAATAGATTTAAAAGCAAATTACAAGTGATATAAAGAGGAAGAGCAATCCCGAAGGGCGATAGGGAAAGGATTTCACTGGGGTGAATATGAAAAAATGCAGCAACATGTCAAAAGGCCGATCAGAGGAGAAGAGAGAGACGTAGAAAAAGGTCTTTCAGAAACAGCTAAATATGACAGTAAAGCATTCTTTCAGTAAGAAGATATTCAGAGAACTGGTGAGACATGCCCTTCCCAAACAGAGATCACTTAAGTAAAATCAATTACTTTGATATAAATGAGATGGACGTCTTCTGCAGACTAAAAAGGCTGAAAGCAAATAAATCCCCTGGGATAGAAAGTATTTATCCCAGAGTGTTAAGAGAGAGTAAGGAGGAGATTTGTGAGGCACTGACAACCATTATGAGGAAGTCATTGGTCACTGAGCAGCTTTGAATAGATTGGAAACAAGCCAGTGTGGTGCCTATATTCAAAAAGAGTGACAAACTAGACAAGGGCAACTACAGACCCATTAGTCTCGCTTCCAATCCATGGAAAACAATGGGATTATAAGGACTAAATGTGATTATACAATAATAACCTAGCAAACAGCAGTCAACATGGATCCAGAAGAAAATCCTGTCTGACCAATGTTTAGTGACAACTGATGTAGACTTTAGAAAGCCCGATGACATTGTGTAAACAGACACACAAAAGACATTTGATGAGTTCCTCATAAAAGTCTGTTAGTTAAACTCAATGCTGTGAATTTCAGGGTAAACTCTGGGAATGGGTAGGAAACTGACTGAAGAGTAGAAAACTAAGAATATTCATTATAGTTATGTTGGAATGGGGAGGGAAGTACTAAGTGAAGAGCCCTAGGGCTCAGTGTTGGCATCACGACTGATTCTAATTTATATTATTGACCTGGACTTAGAAACTTAATGCAAAGTACTTAAATTTGCATATTATGGCAAACTAGGAGGGGCAGTGCAATTGGAGAGGGCAACTCAAATTACAGAATGATTGAGGAAAAATGTGATATTGAAAAAAACAATGTGGGTGAAATTAAATGCAGACGAATGCAACGTAATGCACATAGCAAGGAAAAACAGACATGCATATCCTCCACGAATGGTATTGAAATAGCCAAGGATGAAACTGAAATATATATAGGAGTCTTTGTAGATTGACACTAAACATTTAACCAGGGCAGAGCATCAACAAAGCTAATATAGTGTTGGACAACATAGCCAAAGCAATGTGTCAGAGAAAGTTGTGACTGTACTTTAAATACTATGTCCAGTTCTGCTTTCTGAGACTCGTGCTAGAGGCAGTGCAAAGAAGTACCAGAAGACTGAAAGTCAAAAGTCTGAATTATCAGGAAAAACTGGAGAAACTGGCTTTGCAGCCTGAAAAGGATGTGTCTGAGCAGTCATCTTGTAGACACAAGATAGGTCCCAGAGTAAAATTTCAGTGTCGACCCTCATGTGTCATCTAGTTCAATGCAATCTTTGTTTTTGAGTTCCCACTATATGTTAATATCTTGGAAAAATGCTAAGGTCCAGTGTCATTCATTAAAAAGGGTTTGACAAAACTTTAACACGTTAATATTCAAACTCTATGTATGCTGAAACATGATGCTGAGTGATAAGCAAATCTATTGCCATTTATTTGGAAATGTCTGTTCATACTGCAGGCAGCTTTCCTGGGACAGCGTGGACTGGTTGAAAATGACTTCCTGACAAAGGTTCTTGATGGAATGGCATTTGCAGGATTTGTGTCAGAAAGAGGACCTCCCTACAGATCCTGTGATTTGTTTGATGATGTAAGAATTTTGTAGCATTCCTTTTTTATTTTCTCCTTTTAATATACAAGGTCATTTTTTAATGATTACCGTTTTAGAATTTTAAATGTAATAAAATGTTGATAATAAACCGATAATAATATGACTTGGGGCTGGAAATGCATCAGCTTTGCGCCCATTTACTGCCGGAAAATAGGTTAGCACTGAAATACTGCCCAAATCGCAAATTACCGCCCATTTACTGCCGGAGGTAAATTCATCAGTCATTTACTGCCGGCAGTAAAAAAAAAAACACCCGCCTATTTCTTTCAAAGTTATTTTGACGTCATTCAGTGTGCAATGCTGAAAAATACCGCCAGTGGTAAATTCATCGATACCATCATTTTTACTGCTGGACTAAAATACCGCCATGAAAACTAATGTTTTCACTGATCGTAACCCAGCGGTAAGGACGCCATTTTGAAAAACGAAGGATTTTGAAAGAAGGCTGATTGAGCTGAGTGAGTGCTTTCTCGTTAGCTGAGAGTAGGATTTTACGGGTATTTGAAACTATTTGAGCACTTTGGAGTAAATTTGAAGGATATTTGTGGCTATTTGAGGACATTTAAAGGAATGGAGCCTATAATTACTCTGCTAATATTGTTAACTACTTATATGATGCAGAATAGAGCTGGAAGAAGGTTTATTCAAGAACATTATGAGCCTAATTAAAGAGGTCGCAGACATGAGGAAGAGGAGGCCTTACCCCCAACAAATTTTCAGGGAGAAGCGCTCATACCTGCACCTGTCTGATACACAGTGCATTAAAAGGCTGCGCTTCCGAAAAGAGGTGATCAATGAGATATGCCAGCTTATAAAGGCAGACCTGCAGCCTACCAGCACCAACAAGACTGCACTGCCCGTCAAGGTCTAGGTGACTGCGGCATTTGCCTTCTATGCATCTGGCTCCTTTCAGGCATCAGCTGAGGACATATGCTGCATCTCTCAGCACGTTATACATCACTGCATTCGCCAGGTAACTGATGCACTGTACACACGCAGGATGGATTTTATAAACTTCCCAATGACTAGAGAGGCACAGAGTGAGAGAGCTGTGGGTTTGGCACGAATTACTGACTTCCCCAAGGTTTAGGGTGCCATTGACTGTACACACATTGCCCTGCGAGCACCTTTACAGGAGGTAGAGGTGTACTGAAACCATAAGGGATTCCACTCCCTGAACGTGCAGCTCCTCTGTGATCATATGCAGTACATCATGACAGTAAATGCCGAATTTCCAGGGAGCATCCATGATGCTTACAGCTTGCGTGAGAGAAATGTCTCTGACCTGTTTAATTCTCAGCCACAAGGTCATAGCTGGATGATGGGGGTCAAAGGATACGGCCTCACCACCTGGCTCATGACCCGCCCCCCCACTCCGGAACCCTCAGATAGAAGCTAAGCATTGCTACAATAACAGCCATATAGTCACACGCAATATCGTTGAAAAGACAATTGGAGCACTCAAGCAGTGCTTCCGATGCCTGGACCACTCTGGAGGCAGCCTGCAATACCACCCTGAGCAGGTCGCTGAGTTTGTTGTGGTGTGCTGCATGTTGCACAACTTAGCTATCATTAGGGGACAGGAATTGCCACAGGGGACTGCAGGACCACCTCAGGAGAGAGGGGAGGAGGAAGAGGAGGAGGACGACGAGGAGCCTGGTGATGAACCCATGCCAGCACCACCACCCCCTAACACCACAGGGCAAGCCCCGTGGAGCTTTTGCGACTGCAAAACTGTTACGTCAGCAGCTCACAAATGAACGGTGAGCGTTACGTTTTACCTTTGCCTGGTGACTGTATGGAACCATGATGCCCGTTACCTCTCATTTTCTAAAAGTGCGACACTGTACAAGAATGGTTAAGTTGAATAAAAAGATTTATATAAAAAGTGAAAAATTAAAAAAATTTCAAAGTAATTTTTTTATAATCAACAAATGTGTAAACAGTAATAACATTTTTGGTCGAACAATAGCAATAACAGTAGCAACAGCAACAAGAACAACAACAAAACAACCAACACCCCGCCCCGCCCCCCACTCTGCACCAATTTTACCTGCGGTCACCACTCCCACGGCCTCTTCTCACCCACCCCCCCCGCAACCCCCAATTGCTACCTCCTGTTACCCCTACTCGTGTTAGGACCAGGACGTTGTGCAGCAAGGCATCCAGAGCGTTGTTGGGGGATAGACCATAGCAGCGCCATGTGTGGATCTACTGGAGAAGCTCAGGGTGTGGAAGACCCAACTTCTGAGTCGGAAGGTAGTTCGACCTCCGGACCCACAAGTGGTGTCTGCCTAAGTGGTATGACACTGTGGGGTGCAGTGCCAAATGCCGAGACCATCAATTACCGCACGGCATTGACAGACTCTGTATTTTGTCGGACTGCCGCAATCAGCTCCGACATGTCCGATTGCCATGCGGATTGTGCGGCGATGTTCCTGGCTATTCCACCCACGGCCTGGAGGAGCTTTCGACCCACATCGACGCTCGTCCCTGACAGTCCCACCATGTCCAGGTTTGCGTCTGCCTGTCTCGGAGCGTACCTGCTTTGCTGAATCAACTTCTGTGGATGCGGCATACGGGCTTGTACACTCTGGGCGCGTTGCTTCACACCACTTGGTCCCGCTGCTTCTGAGGCGGGGAACTCATGAAAGGTGGCTCCCGATGAGGAAGTGGTGGCCGCAGGTAAAATACTTACTGATTCGTCTGACCCCACAAGAACCACCACCTCCTCCTCCTCCACCACCACCTCTACTGATTGTGACATTTCCCCCCCCCCCCCCCCACTCCCACAACAGCTGCTTGCAGAGGGTCCTCTTGGTGCCCCTCTTCTTCCTCTTCCGCGTCATCGCCCTCGTCGACCCAGTAGTGCCTGAATGAGGCGGAGGCTCCAGTGATGGGCTGGAGTGCATGCGACTCCTCATCTGGAAATAGAAAACAACATATGAGTGGTTAGCAACAGGGGAGGGGTCAGGGTGATGCAACTATTCACAATAAACGACTTGGAGGAAGGGACCGAGTGTTATGCAGCCAAGTTTGCTGACGATACAAAGATGGGAGGAAAAGCAACCTGTGAGGAGGACACAGAAAATCTGCAAAAGGACATAGACAGGCTAAGTGAGTGGGCAAAAATTTGGCAGATGGAGTATAATGTTGGAAAGTGTGAGGTCATGCATTTTGGCAGAAAAAAATCAAAGAGCAAGCTATTATTTAAATGGAGAAAGATTGCAAAGTGCTGCAGTACAGCAAGACCTGGGGGTACTTGTGCATGAAACACAAAAGGATAGTATGCAGGTACAGCAAGTGATCAGGAAGACCAATGGAATCTTGGCCTTTATTGCAAAGGGGATGGAGTATAAAAGCAGGGAAGTCTTGCAACAGTTATACACACCTGGAATACTGCGTGTAGTTTTGGTTTCCATATTTACGAAAGGATATATTTGCTTTGGAGGCAGTTCAGAGAAGGTTCACTAGGTTGATTCCGGAGATGAGGATGTTGACTTATGAGGAAAGGTTGAGCCTCTCTCTACTCATTGGAATTCAGAAGAATGAGGGGTGATCTTATCGAAATGTATAAAATTATGAGGGGGCTTGACAAGGTGGATGCAGAGAGGATGTTTCCACTGATAGTGGAGACTGGAACTAGAGGGCATGATCTTAGAATAAGAGAGTAGTGGTGAATGGTTATTTTTCGGACTGGAGGAAGATATACAGTGGTGTTCTCCGGGGATCGGTACTAGGACCACTACTTTTCTTGATGTATATTGATGACTTAGACTTGGATGTACAATTATGAGGGGACTTGATAAGGTGGATGCAGAGAGGATGTTTCCACAGATGGGGAAGAGTAGAACTAGAGGGCATAATCTTAGAATAAGGGGCCGCCCATTTAAAACAGAGATGAGGAGAAATTTCTTCTCAGAGGGTTGTAAATCTGTGGAATTCACTGCCTCAGAGAGCTGTGGAAGCTGGGACATTGAATAAATTGAAGACAGAAATAGACAGTTTCTTAAACGATAAGGGGTTATGGGGAGCGGGCAGGGAAGTGGACCTGAGTACATGATTGAATCAGCCATGATCGCACTAAATAGCGGAGCAGGCTCAAGGGGCCGTATGGCCAACACCTGCTCTTATTTCTTATATTCTTATGAGTACGGTCATGTAGCGCAGACTTATTTAAAGGACCACCACTACTGCATTATATGTCGCTGAGAGGCACTGCATGAAATTACCCTAACACGAATGCACAGACACTGCATGACATTACATTACATAACCCCTACACAGCCCGGGTATTTTGCAGGTCTTACCCTCAGCTGTCACTGGATCAGCACCACCATGGGTAGCCGTTCGGTTGTGTGCACCCACCAGAGCTGCGACGCACTCCTCCAGATCCGTTAAATCCTCAAGATTCAGTGGACCACTGCTCCGCTTGATTGTTTGCAAGTTTCTTCTAAAATGGCAATAGCAATGTTTAACCAAATTGCCCCTTTGCTCTTGCGGCACACACAGATAGTCATCAAAGCACTAGTAACATACTGTGTGCATTTAATACAGTCCTTTGATTAATGTCCCATTAAGCTGCACGTGGTTCATAAGGAAGACATCTAAGTGCACAAACATCTTTTAAGATCTCAGAAATCCATTGTAATAAGATCATTCGTGGCAAATAAGGTGTAACACTAAGCCTACCTACATCAACATGTGTCAAATTTACATTGTAAGTATGAAGGAGTGCATAAATAAAAATAGTACTTACAGTCGTGGCTGAAACTAGGTCATTCCACCTCTTCCTGCACTGATTGGGGCCCCCCCCAATGAACACGAGCCACTGAGGACACTGCCTCTGATATTTCCAGCCAGATCCTCTGGTAAACAGCTGGGGGTGGTTTTCCACGCCCACCCCTGGTCAATTGCCCCCATCTTACCTCCACCTCTCCAACTAGTGCCTCTTGTGCATTAAGAGTAAACCTTCGTGCCCTCTTCCTCCCCGAGCTCTCGTTGATACATTTTAAAACTTCCAGTAGAATTATTGAATGCACCTTTGTGTGTGTGTCTCTATCTCACTCTTAGTATTGTACTGTAATGTATTGTCTGCTGTCTGCTTTCTCCAGTCTCCCTTTCTCCAACTATTCTCTCTCTCTCTCTCTCTCTCTCTCTCTCTCTCTCTCTCTCTCTCTCTCTCTCTCTCTCTCTCTCTGCTCTGCGCATGAGCGGGCGACCCCTGACCCTGAATCGCGGGGAAAAAAGACATTATGAAAACAAAAAATCGCGCATGCGCAGAAGGTCCATTTTTCTCGGCCTCCAAAAAGAAAACAGTCTTCCACGACTATGAATACCGCCACCGCTGGTGAAATACCGCTACCACCGGTTAATTTTTGACCAAACTAGTGGCCTTCAGTCATAGTGGTATTCCGGCGGTAAAAAAAGACACGATCTGCAATTACCGCCAGAATACTGCCGAAAAATCGGTGATAGCGGTAATTGACGAAATTCCAGCCCTTGGTGTTGCCCGTATATATCTAATTTTCAGCTATCAAAATGGATGTATAATTGCATTGTACATGTGTTATAAATTAGTTATAGTCCTATTAACTTAACTTGATAGTTGAGTTTCCCAGAATTGCTTTCAGTGGTCTGGGGATAACACATGCTGTGTTGGAATGTTCCTTTGCATAGTATTATTCATCTAGTTAGCCATGATATTGACTAATAAACCTCATTACATTTTTGATGTTGGCTTAGGACCTCTCCAAGTTGGCAAAATGGATGAATGCTTAATTAGTGATGGAGATTCTTTTCCAATTTAAATATACATAATACAATATTTATTTTGCATTTCTTATTTCCAAAATTGAGAAATTTTCCAAAATACTTTGGTCCCTTTTTGAGAAACACAATTGGCAGCTGCATTTTTCAGCTTATATTTTTCTCTTTAGTGAGTTTGAAGAAGTCACTGGTGGGAACTGTGACAGATAAGAGACCTGTATCTTTTCACATCTGAAGAGCCTCCATATTTTATATTTTTATATATAAATTTTATTACGTTAAGGTGGGCAAATTCACTGGTTTCTTTAGTTGCTAGCTGAAAAGGATATCTTTCTGTTTGGCTGTAAAGATGTATATAAAATACAGCCTGTTTTGCATGTAGTTGCCACTTCAAAGGAATTGTTTTTGTCTCTGTTCATATGTTTTTTTACAAGCAATACCTCATCGAGTCCAGAGTGATTTGGCTAAGCACCTTGGATGTGTTTGTTAATTTGGTGACTGAAAGAAATATCCAGAGCCATGAACTGTGATTGCTGCGGCAACAGGGTCCTGTTTACCTGACTCTCAACTCTGCTTTGACCTGAAAGAGGTAGAATGGCTCAAGACTGGTATCTGAGAAGCCTTCTTGATGCCTGTAAAACCTCATTATTTTTTGACAGATCTTGTGACTGCAAAAAAGCATCTTACAGTGAGGTCAATTTTGTTCGCTCTTTGCGTGATCGCCCTCGGTCTTGTGTCGCAGCTTGGACTTCGAAGGGTTGGGAATAATATGACCAAGGCCAGTAGTCTGAGTTCTTCAGTGAATCTCTGCCTTGCTAAACAGTTAAAGAAAGAAAGACTTGCATTTATATAGCGCCTTTCACAACCACCAGACATCTCAAAGCGCTTTACAGCCAATTAAGTGCTTTTGGAATGTGGGAAACGCAGCTGCTAATTTGCGCACAAGCAAGCTCCCACAAACAGCAGTGTGATAATGACCAGATAATCTGTTTTTGTTATGTTAATTGAGGGATAAATATTGGCCAGGATACCGGGGATAACTCCCCTGCTCTTCTTCGAAATAGTGCAATGGGATCTTTTACATCAACTGAGAGGGCAGGCGGGGCCTCGGTTTAACATCTCATCCGAAAGATGGCACCTCTGACAGTGCAGCACTCGCGCAGCACTCGCTCAGCACTGCACTGGAGTGTCAGCCTAGATTTATGTGCTCAAAATTCCTGGAGTGGACTTGAACCCACAACCTTCTGACTCCGAGATGAGTGTGTTACCCACTGAGCTGGCACTTAGTTGATGAACAGAGACTAGTGGAACACTCATTAAGATTTAATTCCATTTCCTCACAGGCATATGTTCCAAGTTATAAGAATTATGATAAGAACATAAGAGACAGGAACAGGAGTAGGCCATACGGCCCTTCGAGCCTGCTCCGCCATTCAATAAGATCATGGCTGATCTGATCATGGACTCCGCTCCACTTCCCTGCCCGCTCCCCATAACCTCTTATCCCCTTATAGTTTAAGAAACTGTCTATTTCTGTCCCAAATTTATTCAATGTCCCAGTTTCCACAGCTCTCTGAGGCAGCAAATTCCACAGATTTACAATCCTCAGAGAAGAAATTTCTCCTCATCTCAGTTTTAAATGGGCGACCCCTTATTCTAAGATCATGCCCTCTAGTTCTAATCTTCCCCATCAGTGGAAACATCCTCTCTGCATCCACCTTGTCAAGCCCCCTCATAATCTTATACAGTCTTCTGAATTCCAATGAGTAGAGGCCCAACCTACTCAACCTTTCCTCATAAGTCAATCCCCTCATCTCCGGAATCAACCTAGTGAACTTTCTCTGAACTGCCTCCAAAGCAAGTATATCCTTTTGCAAAGTATTCCAGGTGTGACCTCACCAATACCCTGTATAGCTGTAGCAAGATTTCCCTGCTTTTATACTCCATCCCCTTTGCAATAAAGGCCAAGATTCCATTGGCCTTCCTGATCACTTGCTGTACCTGCATACTATCCTTTTGTGTTTCATGCACAAGTACCCCCAGGTCCAGCTGTACTGTGACACTTTGCAATCTTTCTCCATTTAAATAATAGCTTGCTCTTTGATTTTTTTTCTGCCAAAATCCATAACCTCACACTTTCCAACATTAATACTCCATCTGCCAAATTTTTGCCCACTCACTTAGCATGTCTATGTCCTTTTGCAGATTTTTTGTGTCCTCCTCACACATTGCTTTTCCTCCCATCTTTGTATCGTCAGCAAACTTGGCTACGTTACACTCAGTCCCTTCTTCCAAGTTGTTAATATAGATTGTAAGTAGTTGGGGCCCCAGCACTGATCCCTGCGGCACCCCACTGGTTACTGGTTGCCAACCAGAGAATGCACCATTTATCCCGACTCTCTGTTTTCTGTTAGCCAATCCTCTATCCATGCTAATATATTACCCCACCCCTGTGAACTTTTATCTTGTACAGGTCCCACACAAGAGATTAATGTACAAAGTTAAAGCACATGGGATTGGGGGTAGTGTGCTGACGTGGATTGAGAACTGATTGTCAGACAGGAAGCAAAGAGTAGGAGTAAATGGGTACTTTTCAGAATGGCAGGCAGTGACTAGTGGGGTACCGCAAGGTTCTGTGCTGGGGCCCCAGCTGTTTACATTGTACATTAATGATTTAGACGAGGGGATTGAATGTAGTATCTCCAAATTTGTGGATGACACTAAGTTGGGTGGCAGTGTGAGCTGCGAGGAGGATGCTATGAGGCTGCAGAGTGACTTGGATAGGTTAGGTGAGTGGGCAAATGCATGGCAGATGAAGTATAATGTGGATAAATGTGAGGTTATCCACTTTGGTGGTAAAAACAGAGAGACAGACTATTATCTGAATGGTGACAGATTAGGAAAAGGGAAAGTGCAACGAGACCTGGGTGTCATGGTACATCAGTCATTGAAGGTTGGCATGCAGGTGCAGCAGGCGGTTAAGAAAGCAAATGGCATGTTGGCCTTCATAGCGAGGGGATTTGAGTACAGGGGCAGGGAGGTGTTGCTACAGTTGTACAGGGCCTTGGTGAGGCCACACCTGGAGTATTGTTGGTCTCCTAACTTGAGTAAGGACATTCTTGCTATTGAGGGAGTGCAGCGAAGATTCACCAGACTGATTCCCGGGATGGTGGGACTGACCTATCGAGAAAGACTGGATCAACTGGGCTTGTATTCTCTGGAGTTCAGAAGAATGAGAGGGGACCTCATAGAAACATTTAAAATCCTGACGGGTTTAGACAGGTTAGATGCAGGAAGAATGTTCCCAATGTTGGGGAAGTCCAGAACCTGGGGTCACAGTCTAAGGATAAGGGGTAAGCCATTTAGGACCGAGATGAGGAGAGACTTCTTCATCCAGAGAGTGGTGAACCTGTGGAATTCTCTGCCACAGAAAGTGGTTGGGGCCAATTCACTAAATATATTCAAAAGGGAGTTAGATGAAGTCCTTACTACTCGGGGGATCAAGGGGTATGGCGAGAAAGCAGGAATGGGGTACTGAAGTTTCATGTTCAGCCATGAACTCATTGAATGGCGGTGCAGGCTAGAAGGGCTGAATGGCCTGCTCCTGCACCTATTTTCTATGTTTCTATCCACTGGTTCCCCTTTATCCACCCTGTTTGTTACATCCTCAAAGAATTCCAGCAAATTTGTCAAACATGACTTCCCCTTCATAAATCATGATGTTTATTATTTTGAAACAGATTTCAAGTCATGCTTTTGCTTCTGTTTAATTCTGCTCAACAGCCTTTATGATTAGCTTATAGCCTGAGATATGAGGTATTTCAGTCAGAGAGATCAGTGGTGCTAATCCACATTATTTTGAAAGTGTATCTCATTGGTAAAAGTGTTAATTATTCATCCGAACAGTCATGGTGACCACCACAATTAGATTATATTTTATAAAACAAAAGGTAAGAGATGTATGTGTGCAACTATTATACGATTATACTGATAACATAATAAGGAGTTAATGTTTTGATTTGTTTTTAAAGTATGAATAGAATGGTCAGCGTATAAAAAGCACAAATTCTAAGAAAACCCCTCTGCTCTTGAAAACTGATGATGTATGCAACCTTAAGCGCCTGATTCCTGTATTCCTGATGAATCTAGACCGTCAGTCTGTTTTCCACAGAAAACTAGAGAAGAGCAGACAGTTCTAATAGCTCGACTCTCTCACCAGATGCATACATATTTGAAGGATCTTAGCAATGCTGAGCCTTTAAAAATCCAGTATGCTTCCAAAAATTGTAGTTTTGTCTGACTTCTATTATATGTTTGCCATTGAAAAGCTATTGAGTTATGCTCTTCATGGTGTTAACTTCTCCCAGGGGTAGCACGCTTGCCTTTGTGTCAGAAACTAGTGGGTTCAATCCCCACTCCAGTATTTAAAAGGTAATCTCGGCTGACACTTCAGTTTCGACAAGGTCCCACACAAGAGATTAATGTGCACATTTAAAGCACACGGGATTGGGGGTAGTGTGCTGACGTGGATTGAGAACTGGTTGGCAGACAGGAACCAAAGAGTAGGAGTAAATGGGAACTTTTCAGAATGGCAGGCAGTGACTAGTGGGGTACCGCAAGGTTCTGTGCTGAGGCCCCAGCTGTTTACAATGTACATTAATGATTTAGACGAGGGGATTAAATGTAGTATCTCCAAATTTGCAGATGACACTAAGTTGGGTGGCAGTGTGAGCTGCGAGGAGGATGCTGTGAGGCTGCAGAGTGACTTGGATAGGTTAGGTGAGTGGGCAAATGCATGGCAAATGAAGTATAATGTGGATAAATGTGAGGTTATCCACTTCGGTGGTAAAAACAGAGAGACAGACTATTATCTGAATGGTGACAGATTAGGAAAAGGGGAGGTGCAACGAGACCTGGGTGTCATGGTACATCAGTCATTGAAGGTTGGCATGCAGATACAGCAGGTGGTTAACAAAGCAAATGGCATGTTGGCCTTCATAGCGAGGGGATTTGAGTACAGGGGCAGGGAAGCGTTACTACAGTTGTACAGGGCCTTGGTGAGGCCACACCTGGAGTATTGTGCACAGTTTTGGTCTCCTAACTTGAGGAAGGACATTCTTGCTATTGAGGGAGTACAGCGAAGGTTCACCAGACTGATTCCCGGGATGGCGGGACTGACATATCAAGAAAGACTGGATCAACTGGGCTTATATTCACTGGAGTTCAGAAGAATGAGAGGAGATCTCATAGAAACGTTTAAAATTCTGACGGGTTTAGACAGGTTAAATGCGGAAAGAATGTTCCCAATGTTGGGGAAGTCCAGAACCAGGGGTCGCATTCTAAGGATAAGGGGTAAGCCATTTAGGACCGAGATGAGGAGAAACTTCTTCACCCAGAGAGTGGTGAACCTGTGGAATTCTCTACCACAGAAAGTTGTTGAGGCCAATTCACTAAATATATTCAAAAAAGAGTTAGATATAGTCCTTACTACTAGGGGGATCAAGGGGTATGGCGAGAAAGCAGGAATGGGGTACTGAAGTTGCATGTTCAGCCATGAACTCATTGAATGGCGGTGCAGGCTCGAAGGGCCGAATGGCCTACTCCTGCACCTATTTTCTATGTTTCTGTATTGAGGGACTGCTGCATTGTCGGAGGTTCTGTCTTTTACATGAGATATTAAACTAATGTTCTGTCTGCCTCTTAAAGTGGACACAAAAGAACCCATGGCGCTATTGGAAGAAGAGCAGGGAGTTTCCTCTGTGTATTGGATAACATTTATCCTTCAACCAATGCCACAGAAAAAAGATTAACTGGTCTTGCATCCCATTGCTGGTTGTGGAACATCCTGTGCACAAATTGTCTGCCACTTCTGTTTGCTTAACAACAGCGACTATACTTGAAAAGTAGTTCATTGCTTGTGAAGTGCTTTAGGATCTCTTGAGGATGAGAAAGGTGCTATATAAATGAAAGTATCATCTTTACATATTTGTGTACACAGGAAAAGAGGAAGTGAGGCCAGCTGAGCTCATGTAGTGTCCAGATACATTATTGGATTCTCGTATGTTTTGCTGGCAAAATAAAATTCACAGCATTTTTTTGAATGCTTATTTTTTTCTTAAATATAGTTCAAGGTATATGGGCCGCAAAATTCCTAGGTTGGGAAGGGTCCAAGTCTGTGTTTGTGTCTTGTGGGTCAGGAACTTGGGCCAAATATAATGTTCACTGGGTGTCTGCCTTAGAAGAGACCTGACACAAATTCCATTCGGTTTCAAACGAAGAAGCGCGAAGATGTCAATCACCTTTCCTAAATTCCAGGACTTCTACCTTTCCATTTCCCCCTCTGAATCTGTGGCACTATTTAAATTGACTGCACTGTTTCCTATATTACGACAGTGACTACATTTCAAAAGTACTTCATTGGCTGTAAAGCACTTTGGAACATCCTGAGGTTGCGAAATACATTATATAAATGCAAGTCTGTCTTTTTCTTTTTCTTTAAAGGGCACAGTTTGCCAGGACCTGCTCATTCAGGCTAAAGAACTTCTTTAAAAGGAAATTGCTCAAGTGAGAATGCTTGTGGAGACTTTTGCTCATCTTATAAGTTTGACTGCTAGTTTTGGGAAAAAGAAAATCGCCTGGGAAGCATTTATTTACATTCTGCTTTATCCTTGACGAGCATTATATTTAGAAACAACTACAGAGCTCGTATCTGAAGTCTGCAAAAGGGCTTCCTAATGGAAATCCCACTTTACACAATTTCTCTAGAGGAAGAGGCGCCGCCATTTTAATCACGAAAGGAACGCCAGGGCCTCCTAGCACTATCCATCCTGCAGGATGTAGTAATGCACATACTTTTGGAGACCTTTCATAGGATCTCTATCTCAGGAGGCTACGCTGTAGTCATGACGTTTTAAAAGAGTGCTGTTTATTGCTGAAGCCAGATCTGAAGGTCCACAACATACACCATAGCAGAGAAAGAACATGACCATGGCTCTCAACTTGTATACCACAATTTGATTCCAGGGAGCCACAGGGGACCGTTGCCAGATAAGCCAATTCTCTGCATATTCCTCTATAAGTCACGTCATCAAAGTCCTCTCGTGTCAGGGCAGCTCAGTTTATATCATTTTACAATGGTCCCAGAAAGATGACTGGGGTCTATCAGAACTGCCAGATTTCTTAGGGACATGGGGCATAGTTTTGGCACTCTCTGACATGTGTGCTCCAAATGTAAACCCCTCGTTTATATGAACTGCAAAGGCTTCCATTCCCTAAATGTATTGGTTCTCTGTCAAAATAGCTTCCTGTATATAATTTGTAGGGAGCTGTCATGATGCTTTTACTTTGTTAGTCAAGTATGTTACATAGAATTACTTAGAATCTACAGCACAGAAACAGGCCATTTGGCCCAACTAGTCCATGCCGGTGTTTATGCTCCGCTCGAGCCTTCTCTGATCCTTCCTCCTCTAACTATCAGCATAACCCTCTATTCCCTTCTCCCTCGTATGCTTATCTAGCTTCCTCTTAAATGCATCTATACTATTCGCCCTATACTCCCTATGATAGCGAGTTCCACATTTTCACCACTCCCTGGATAAAGATGTTTCTTCTGAATTCCCTATTTAGTTTCTTGGTGACTATCTTATATTGATGGCCTCTAGTTTTGCTTTTCCCCCACAAGTAGAAACATTCTCTCTGTGTCTACTCTTATCATAATTTTAAAGATCTCTATTAGGTCTCAGCCTTCTCTTTTTAAGAAACAAGAGACTCAGCCTGTTCATCCTTTCCTGATACGTAGAACCTTGTAGTTCTGGTATAATCCTTGTAAATCTTTTTTGCACCCTCTCCAGTGCCTCTATATCCTTTTTATAATATGGCGAACAGAACTGTACACCGTACAGGTACTTCCAAGTGTGGCCAAACCAAGGTTTGGTACAAGCTGGTATTACTTATCATCTTTTCAATTCTATCCCTCTTGAAATAAAATCTAGTGCTTGCTTTGCTTTTGTTATGGCCTTATTGATCTGCATCGCAACTTTTAATGATTTGTATATTTGCATTCCCAGATCCCTTTGCTCCTCTACCCCATTTAGATTCTTATTTTCCAAGTAATATGTGACCTCCTTATTTTTCTTACCAAAATGTAATACCTCCCATTTACCTATGCTGAAATTCATTTGCTAATTACATGCACATTCTGCAATTTTATGAATGTCCTCCTGCAATTTGTTGCAGTCCTCCTCAGTGTTGACTAACCCTCCCAACTTGGCGTCCTCTACAAATTTTGAAATTGTGCTTTTGATACCAAAGCCTAAATTGTTAATAGAAGTTGTGAACAACAGTGGTCCCAGCACTGATCCTTGCGGGACCCCAAGCCCCACCTTCTGCCAGTCTAAATACCCCTACTCTCTGATTTCTGTCTTTCAGCCAGCCAGCTATCTATTCTGCTACTTATCCCCTGACTCTGCATGCTATCTTCTTATTCATTAGTCTATTATGTGGTACCTGAAAAGGTGCTGGAAGCTGATTCCATGAATAATTTTAAGGGGGAGTTGGACAGGTTCTTTAGGATGAGGAACTTACAGGGTTATGGACAAAAAGCGGAAATGTGGGACTAAACATGGCTGCTCTTTCTAAGAGCCAGCACAGGCACAATGGGCCGAATGGCCTCCTTCTGTGCTGTAAGTTTCTATGATACATTATTGAAGACCTTTTGGAAATCTCGATATGTTACATCTACTGTATCACCCTTGTCTACTCTCTCTGTTACCACTTTAAATAATTCATTGAAGTTGGTCAAGCAATACTTTCCCTTTTGAAATCCATGCTGATTATTCATTATTATATTTTTGGTTTCTAGATGTTTTTCTATTTTCTCCTTCAGTACGAATTCCATTATTTTTTCTACCACCAATGTCTATATTTCCTTCGATATGTCTTAGCTCTATATCAACAGCAGGGCAAGGTGCAGGATAGCTGCTGGTTGAAGAGGGATGCCCACTACTTCCGTGGCTCATCACACCCTTTCATAGGACCACAGTGCTGCAGAAGAGTGGTGCAATCGAGCACACATGAAGAAAATGCTTAGATTTGATCAAGCCATTGGGATGCTCAAACAAAGGGTGCCTTGTGTATGCACCAAGCTCAATCTCTCAAATTGTGTCAACATGTTGTGTGCTTCATAACTTTGTAGTAAGGAAATAGTAGATATCCAGAGGGGCTTATGATGATGCTGCTGATGCTGAAGACCAGGCCTGTGAACGAAACTTATTCAAGATACCTTCACAGTTGTATAGAACAATATTTTTTGGAAGTCTCAGCCCATCAAAACCTGCCTTCTGTCAAAACCTTAAGTCTGATCTAAATAAAACGTGTTCCTTAAAACTATCTATCACAAACCTGGTTTCAACATCAACATATTACCTGTTCCTTACAATCAATTATTCCAGTGATTTATTACAACAGTTTACAAAAATAGCTCTTGCTATTATTCCCACCGTGCATGCCCCTTGTAATCATGCAACATTTTCTCTGTACTATTCTGATCATTCTAAATGCCACCTGAGGTGCCTGGGGTCTGAGATTTAGTCAGCTGCTGTGAAATACTATGAGCCTGTTGGGATAGAAGTGACCCTTCTCTCAGTGCCCTTAAGTACAGGCTAACCCATTGTCTTGGGCTCCTTGGCAGCCTGATCCTGAATTTGGAGGCTTTTGCAGGGTGTTGATGGAGTGCCCCACTGACTGCTGCCTTGAGGAACAGGAGTCTCTTCAGCATCCACTGGTACAGGAAAAAGTATTCTGGTTACCAGCTTTCAATGGGAGAATGGAACTCTTCAACATTGGCTGTGTCCTGCGCTCTGGACCTTGGGCCTTTACCACATATTCTTAGTAACAAACCATATTTTTCCCATTTGATAAACAGTGTGCACTTTCCCCAATAAATAAGTTGGTATTTTATTAATTCATAAGTTAATGATTAAAGCTTATTTGGAGCATCTGAAGTCGGTCAGAAATTGAAGAGCGAAACATTTCAGTTCTAAAATATACACAGTGGTATTTATTTTTAATCAATTGCAGTGTTTCCTGATTGTGGGATATAAATTGTTGTTTTTACAGTTTTTACTTTTTTTATAGTTGGTTGCATTTGATGTGGAACGAATCAAAACTGAGGAGGGAATTCCACCAAAAATGTTAAAACACATACGAGAGCTTGCAGAACAGCTGTACAAGAATGTAAGTTTCTTTGTTAAAAACTAAAAGCAGATTTAGTTTACAATGATGTTCTTCACCATGCATTGTGAAAATTTAAATAACAGTGCGAATCAATATGGTGGTTGACCATGATAAATGTACCAAATCCTAAAGCATTGTCATGGGTTCACTTTATCACCGCTGAGAATATAAGCTGTGAGAAATAACCAGTTCACTACACAGAGTTAACAGCAAACCTATCCAGCTGTGTCACTTGTTGAGTTTTTTTTTCCAAATGACATGAACCAGTATTGTTCTTAACATTCATTCCTGACTTTGCCAAAGCAGCATGAAAGATTTTTCAATGTGCTGTTACTGTGTGTCAGTTTGATATCTTTAATGTGAAATTATTTATATTTATAATGATTACAAGTCGATCATATGGTTTTTCTATGCAGATTAGATCTCAGTGCTGGCAGTAGATTGCAGTACAGTCAGTGACTGAAACTTCGTCTTGAAGCCCGTGGTGTACCTCTGAAAGGACAGTATTTGAGGAGAAATTGGGTGGTATGGACTCAGTACATTAGAGCAGTATTTTGAAATGCTGTCGTCTTACCACTGGAGGCCGATATTCAAGTTCATCAAAAAGAAAAAGAATGACCTAAGATGCCAGATCATTCCTTATGCCTTGGCCAAAAATGACCTCAGGCTAAATAAGACCTGGAAATTGAGTTCTCCCAGCTGGAGCAGCAACATAAATACATCCCTTTTGCTAGATCTAGAAAAACAATTTAGCATATGTCCGGGAAAGCAAGAAGCCCTGTTATCTACTGACACACAATGGCTACAAACTTCGATTTATAAAGGCTCATTTTGCAAGCAGAGATAAACCTAGATGTTGCACAAGCTTCACCAAAAAGCAAGTCAGTTGCCATTCTGCATTTCACCCATCTCCTGTCGGTAGTAGCAGCTAATTTACGCATTCAGATATTTTAAATGTATTCCTATCTGGATGACTAACTAGTGAGATCTATGACGCACAACCATTTTTGGATATAATCTTCACAGTACATTACCTCACAGGAGCAAGGTTTGAAAGTGCCTGAAGAACAGGTAGCAGTGGAATATTTTCAAAATTTACAGCATGGCTCTGCGAACCTCGAGGCCAATGGTAACAGCCTAGTAAAGAAAATATGTGAATGGACAACACCACAGTCGTTGTAACATCTCTTTAAAGGTGCAGAATGAACATTACTAGAAAAACGAATATCTGGTAACAACAGCGAGCAAGAAAAAACAACATTTCATTAGATTTTGTAAGCATGAGTGGGCACGAACAGATCTTCAGAAATAAGGGCATGACACCCAGTGCGCCAAAAGCTAGAGGGGCCTATCCTTGATGCCATCCTAATCCCCTAGACAAGACATTGCTGCACAGCAATGTACACAGTGTCCGTAATAAAACCGGGGAGCTGGAGGCATGTGTTGCGAGAAACCAGACATTGTAGGGATTACTGAGACATGGCTACAGAAAAATCAGGACTTGGAATTAAACATTGCAGGGTATAACATATCTAGAAAAGATAAGGGTGGGGGTGATGGGGAGGTGGAGTAGCTGTACTTATTGGGGATAACACAATGGCAGTAGAAAAAAGTGATGCAGCTATCAGCAAGACAAAAATAGAATCCATTTGGATAGATAAAAGATAATAAATGATCAATCACACTATAGGTGTAGTCTACAGACAGGGAGGTGGAGGAAGAAATATGCAGACAAATTTAGGAAATGAGTAATAAACATAGAATAATAATCATGGGGGATTTCAACTACCCTGATACTAATTGGATAGAAGAGGTAGGTAAAGGGGATAAGAGAATGGAGTTCATACAATGTGTACAGGACTCCTTTCTAACCCAATATGTAAAAAGCCCAACAAGGGAGGATTCGTTATTGGATCTAGTAATGGGGAATGAACCAGAGCAGATAAGAGAAGTAAAAGTAGAGGAACATCGAGGCAATGGTGGCCATATTATTATCATTAAGATGATAATCGAGAAGGACATAAATATGACACAAACTAGGGTAATATATTAGAGAAAGGCAGATTTTGAGGGGCTGAATAGAACTTGGGAAAATAAAATGGGCAACAATATTGGCAAAAAAGGATGTAGAGCAACAATGGGAAATATTTAAAATGGTGTTCAACAGAGTACATGAACAATAGATTCCACGAAAAGGAAAGAAACTAAACACTAATGAGACTCCATGGATGAATAAAGCCACAAGGGAACATTTGAGGGTGAGGCAAGAGGCAGCAGGGGAGTGCATGATAAGGGAGAATACGGAAAGATTAGGAGAGAAGTCAAAAAAGCAATTAGGAAGGCAAAGAGGAACTATGAAATTACATTATCAAGGAACATTAAACAAAATATTTGTTTATTTTACAGGCATATCAATAGAAAAGGAAGGTTGGGATGGGAATAGGGCCATTAAGGGATAGACAGGATAATACCACAGGTAAGGGTAGAGAGATGGCAGAAATATTAAATCATTATTTTGCTTCAGTATTTACCAGTAGATAGAACAGGTGGACATGACATTGGATGATGAGATTAGTAATGAGATAAGTACATTTAAAATAAAAAGAGGGGATATATGAAAGAAACTAATCAAACTCATGGATAAAACCCTTGGTCCGGATGGATTGCATCCACGCATTTTAAAAGAATCTAAGGAAGAGATAGCAGCAACCTTACTGCATATATTTAATAATTAGTGTTGTGCCAGAGAAATGGTGGATAGCTAACTATGGCCCCAAGTTTCCACATGATTTGCTCCTGATTTTTAGGAGCAACTGGTGTAGTACGGAGTATCTTAGAAATCGGAATTCTCGTCATTTAGTTTGCTCTAGTTCTAGTCAGTTCGAACAGTTTCACTTTGGAACAGAATTTTCTTTTTCAAAAGGGGGCGTGTCCGGCCACTTACGCCTGATTTCAAAGTTTTGTGAGTGAAAACTTACTCCAAACCAACTTAGAATGGAGTAAGTGAAGATTTTTGTACGCTCGAAAAAACCTTGTCTCCACTTTAGAAAATCAGGCGTAGGTGACAAATCAGGCGTAGGGAATGGTGGGGGGGGTTTAAAGGGAAGTTTACAAACATTAAACACTTCAGTTTTACAAATAAAGAGCCATCATCAATAATAAATGATAAATACATCAATAAATCAACCAATAAATCAATCAAAAAAAATTAATAAGAAATAATTAAAAAAATAAATAAATAAAGCATTTTCTACTTACCGACTGCAGCACCGGGAGCCCTCCAACAGCGTGCTGGGATGCCCCCCCCCCCCCCGAGTGTGTCTCTGTCAGTGTCTCTATCTCTCTGTCTGTCTGAGTGTGTCTCTCATTCTCTGTCTGTCAGTGTCTGTGTTTCTGACAGCGAGGGGAGGGGGTTGGGGGGAGCAGGGGGAGGGGGGGAGAAGGGGGGGGAAGGAGATTGTTGGGGGGGAAGGAGATTGTTGGGGGGGGAGGAGATTGTGGGGTGGGGGGAAGGAGATTGGGGGAGGGGGGAAGGAGAAGGGGGAGGGAGGCTGAACGGGCTGGGCCCGAGACTTCGGGCAGGGCCCGTCCCCAGTACCAGATTTACAGGTAGGTGGCGTCGGGTCGGGGGGGAGCGCGGGTCGGGGGGTGGGTGGTGGGAGGGAGGTCGGTTCAGGTCGGGGAGAGGGAGGTCAGGTCGGATCCAGTCCGGGGGTGGGGGTGGCGGGGGGGGAAGCGGGAGCGCAGGTCGGTGTCGGGTCCAGTCCGGGGGGGTAGCGGGAGTCGGGTCGGTGTCGGGTCCGGTCCGGAGGCGGGGGGGGGTGGGGAGCGGGAGTCGGGTCGGGGGTGGGGGGAGCCGGGTCCCAGTGAGGCTATTCGGCCAGGGCTAGGGGCTGCGTGCTTCGGCCCCTCCCACACAGTTTTGGGCGCCTGGAGCTACTGAACATGCGCGCCCACTGTAGTGCGCATGTGCAGAGGTCCCGGCACTGTTTTCAGCGCAGGGACCTGGCTCCGCCCCCTACAGCTCCTGCTGCGCTGCGCCGAGGGCCAGAGGACCTGCAGGGAGGTGGAGAATCTGGAGGATTTTTTTAGGCGAACTTTGTGGCGCGAAAAACGGGCGTCCAGGTCGGGACTGCGCCGTTCTAGGCACGGCTCGAAACTTGGGCACATAATATTTACATTTAAGAAGGGGAATAGAACATGTCCAGGGAATTATAGACCAGTCAGCTTAACATCTGTGGTAGGAAAAGTAATGGAATCCCTACTAAGGAGAAAATAGAAGAACATCTAGAACTCAAAAATATAATAAGAAATAGTCAGCATGGATTTGAAAAGGAAAAGTCTTGCTTGACCAACCTCATTGAATTTTTTGAAGCGGTAACAGAGAGAGTAGACAATGGTAATGCAGTAGATGTAATTTATCTAGATTTTCAAAAAGCCTTCGACGCAAGAACAAGGTCAGAAAATGCGGAGTCAGGAGACAAGTCGCAGAATGGATAGCTAGCTGGCTTTAAGATCACAAGCAGAGAGTAGGGATAAAAAGTAGCTATTCACAGTGGCAGAAGGTGGGTAGTGGTGTTCCTCAAGGATCGGTGCTGGAACCAGTGTTGTTCACAATTTATATTAACGATTTGGACTTTGGAATCAAAAAATACAATTTCTAAATTAGCGGATGACACGAAATTGGAGGCGATAGTCAATACTGAGGAGGACTGCAACAAATTACAGTAGGACGTTAATAAACTTGCAGAATGGGCAGATAATTGGCAGATGAAGTTCAACATAGGTATGAGGTATTATATTTTGGTAAGAAGGTCATTTATTACTTGCAGGGTGCAAGTCTAAGGGGGTAGAGGAACAAAGGGATCTCTGAGTACAAACACACAAATCGTTAAAAGTGCGACACAGGTTAGCAAGGCCGTAAAAACAGCAAACCAAACACTCTGGTTTATTTCTAAACGTATAGAATTGAAAAGGAGGGAAGTTACACTAAACCTGCATTGAACCTTGGTTAGACCACACTTGGAATACTGCGTACAGTTCTGGTCATAATAATATAAAAAGGATATGGAGGCACTGGAGAGGATGAAGAGAAGATTTACAAGGATGATACCAAACATGCGAGGGTATAAATATCAGGAAAGAATGAACTGGTTGGTTCTCTTTTTTCTCTTGAAAAAGGAAGGCTGAGGGGTGATCTATAAAATTACGAAAGGTTTTGATAGAGTGGATAGAGAGAGAATGTTTCCACTTGTGGGGAAGAGCATAACTGAAGGCAATCATTATAAGATAGTCACCAAGAAATCCAATAGAGAATTCAGAAGAAACTTCTTTACCCAAGGTGTGGTGACAATGTGGAATATGCTACCCCAGGGAGTGGTTGTACAGCAATACAGCAATTGCCTGAAGCGAATATGATAGATGCAATTGAGTGGAGGCTAGACAAGCATATGAGGGAGAAGGGAATAGAGGATTATGTGGATAGATTTAGATGAGGAAAGACGGGAGCAGGCTTGACTGGAGCATGAACACTGGCATGGACTGGTTGGGCTGAATGGCCTGTTTCTGTGCCGTATATCCTATGTAAGAGGACTACTGTACGTCTTCCCTGCCCACTTGTCTTATCCTTTCTGGAGACTGAGCCACTGATTGGAGGTACATTATGGCTACACTGCATCATCCAACAAGCAACAGAACTCTAGTTATTAATCAAGACAAACTAAGGGCACAATTTTTACAATAATTATAGTGCAATCAAATACACAAAACCTGCCACCCAAACCATATGCAATAGTCGATGGAAGATGTTTGGTGCCTTGAAGTAAGATTGGGACACCTTAACTGTCGATAGAATTCCAAAATCTGCTTCTGCTGTTATAGCTTGCTAGATTCAGATCACAGATTTGCACCTCTAGAATCCATGTAACTGCTATCGCTGCATTTCCCTGTCTAATAGTAGCTGGTTCAGTGAGTGAGTTTCCAGATTCAGGAAAGGGATTTAGAAAACCATTTGTGACTATTGGGTGCCCCGGCATTGATTTTTTATAAGGCATTGCTTCAGTTGCCATCGCCGCTTTGGGACTATATGAATGTTGATGATGGAACGGATTAGGCGGTGGTCCGTCTAGCAGTCGTCGGCTCCTGTCATGGCGCAGATGATGCGCACGTCTTTGCGGTTCCTCGCTCGGATGATGATGTAATTGAGTAAGTGCCAGTGTTTTGAGCGAGGGTGCTGCCACGATGCCTTGTACTTGTCCCTCTGGCGGATCAAGGTGTTGGTGATGACAAGGTCGTGTTCTAGGCATTTTGTCAGGAGCAGGGTACCGCTGGAGTTGGTTTTCCCTACCCCCTCTCTGCCAATCACGTCTCCCCAGAGGTATGTGTCCTTACCGCTGGAGTGGAAACTAAACTATAGAACCAATGGGAACCTGTTCAACCTTTGTCGCCTCCAGGCTACATCCAAGTTCGTCCCATCCTCCGTCATCGAACTACAGTACGCGGACGACGCTTGCATCTGCGCACATTCAGAGGCTGAACTCCAAGCCATTGTCAACACCTTCACCGAGGTGTACGAAAGCATGGGCCTTACACTAAACATCCGTAAGACAAAGGTCCTCCGCCAACCTGACCCCGCCACACAGCACTCGCCCCCGGTCATCAAAATCCACGGCGCGGCCTTGGACAACGTGAACTGTCTTTCATACCTCGGGAGCCTACTATGAGCAAGGGCAGACATCGACAATGAGATCCAACACTGCCTCCAGTGCACGCAGTGCAGCCATCGGTCCCCTGAGGAAGAGAGTGTTCGAAGACCAGGACCTCAAATCTGGCACCAAGCTTATGGTCTACAGGGCTGTAGTGATACCTGCCCTCCTATATGGCTCAGAGACGTGGACCATATACAATAGATACCTCAAAGCACTGGAGAAATACCACCAACGCTGCCTCCATAAGATCCTGCAAATCCATTGGGAGGATTAACGCACCAACATCAGTGTTCTCGATCAGTCCAGCATTGAACACTGACCACACTCGACCAACTCCATTGACTGGCCACATCGTCCACATGCCCAACACGAGACTCCCAAAGCAAGCAATCTATTCGGAACTCCGACATGGCAGGTGAGCCTCAGGTGGGCAGAGGAAACTTTTCAAGGACACCCTCAAAACCTCCTTGATAAAGTGCAACATCCCCACCGGCACCTGGGAATCTCTGGTCCAAAGCCGCCTTAAATGGAGGAAAAGCATCCGGGAAGGCGCTGAGCACCTCCAGTCTCGTCGGCGAGAACATGCGGAGGACAGGCGCAGGCAGCGGAAGGAGCGTGCGGCAAACCAGACTCCCCACCCACCCTTTCCTTCAACGACTGTTTGTCCCACCTGTTTTAGAGACTGTAAAACATAGAAACATAGAAAATAGGTGCAGGAGTAGGCCATTCAGCCCTTTGAGCCTGCACCACCATTCATTAAGATCATGGCTGATCATTCCCTCAGTACCCCTTTCCTGCTTTCTCTCCATACCCCTTGATCCCCTTAGCTGTAAGGGCCATATCTAACTCCCTCTTGAATATATCCAATGGACTGGCATCAACAACACTCTGCGACAGGGAATTCCACAGGTTAACAACTCTCTGAGTGAAGAAATTTCTCCTTATCTCAGTCCTAAATGACCTCCCCCTTATCCTAAGTCTGTGTCCCCTGGTTCTGGACTTCCCCAACATCAGGAACATTCTACCCACATCTAACCTGTCCCGTCCCTTCAGAATCTTATATGTTTCTATGAGATCCCCTCTCATCCTTCTAAACTCCAATGTATAAAGGCCCAGTTGGTCCAGTCTCTCCTCATATGTCAGTCCTGCCATCCCAGGAATCAGTCTGGTGAACCTTTGCTGAACTCCCTTGTATTGGACTGTACAGTCACCTGAGGACTCACTTTTAGAGTGGAAGCAAGTCTTCCTCGATTTCGAGGGACTGCCTATGATGATGATGTGACTTAAATATTGAGAAACGAGGTGAAGGAATTAACATGGTCACTTCAATTTTACCCCATAACACAATTCCCTACCATAATCCCTTTGTCCTGTTTGCAGAGATTATAGAAGCAATCCAGAATGGTTTTCTGTATTCTACTAAAGGGATATTGTTCTTATTTCTCAACTAAAACATTGTGAAGTGAGATGTGGATATGGCTGACTAGAAAATGAGTAACACAGAAATAAAAATGATGACTGTAAATACGACACATTTTCCATTTATATTCTTTAATGGCTGCAGGAGATTTCAGCACCAATATCAAAAGAGGAAAGTTATACCAGCAGAACAGTGTCTTTCTATATTATTAATTATCAGATAGTTAAAAAATCAGCTTTTTGTATTTTATATAAGAATTTTATGAAAGATGTTTCAGCATACAAAATGTAAATATTTAGAATATTTAATCAAATTGGAATTTGGGTAAGAGCTATACATTTGGGTGATTGCTATACATTTCAAACAATTCTTTTGAAAGAATGTATTGACATCATCATCATAGGCAGTCCCTCGGAATCGAGGAAGACTTGCTTCCACTCTTAGGTGGCTGTACAGTCCAATATGAGAACCACAGTCTCTGTCTCAGGTGGGACTGATAGTCGTTGAGGGAAGGGGTGGGTGGGACTGGTTTGCCGCACGCTCCTTCCGCTGCCTGCGCTTTATTTCTGCATGCTCTCGGCGATGATACTCGAGGAGCTCAGCACCCTCCCGATGCACTTCCTCCACTTAGGGCAGTCTATGGGCAGGGACTCCTAGGTGTCAGTGGGGATGTCGCACTTTATCAGGGAGGCTTTGAGGGTGTCCTTGTCACGTTTCCTCTGCCCGCCTTTGGCTTGTTTGCCATGGACGAGTTCCGAGTAGAGCGTTTGCTTTGGGAGTCTCGTGTCTAGCATGCGAACTATATGGCCTGCCCAGCGGAGCTAATCAAAGTGTGGTCAGTGCTTCAATGCTGAGGATGTTGGCCTGGACGAGGACGCAAATGTTTGTGCGTCTATCCTCCCAGGGGATTTGTATGATCTAGCGGTGACATCGCTGGTGGCATTTCTCTCGCGACTTGAGGTGTCTACTGTACATGGTCCATATCTCTGAGCCATACAGGAGGGCGGATATTACTACGGCCCTGTAGACCATGAGCTTGGTGACAGTTTTGAGGGCCTGGTCATCAAACACTCTTTTCCTCAGGCGGCCGAAGGCTGCACTGGCGCACTGGAGACGGTGCTGGTTCTCGTCGCCAATGCCTGCTCTTGTTGATAGGAGGCTCCCTAGATAAGGGAAGTGGTCTACGTTGTCCATGACCACGCTGTGGATCTTGATGTCTGAGGGGCAGTGCTGTGTGGTGAGGACAGGCTGGTGGAGGACCTTTGTCTTACTGATGTTTGGCGTAAGGCCCATGCTTTCATACACCTCGGTAAATATGTCAACTATGTCTGGAGTTCAGCCTCTGGGTGCGCACAGACGCAGGCATCATCCGCGTACTGTAGCTCGGCGACAGAGGTTGGCGTCCACGACGACATGAATTGACAATTGTCTTTCTATAACACATATTTAACACATCTTTGGTATCTGCCACAAACCCCGTTCCCTAGCCACCGACTCCTACCCTCTCCCTGGCAATTCCAATGCTCTCCTATGTAAACCTGAGCTCATCCAAAACTCTGCTGCCCGAATCCTAAATCACACCAAGTCATGTTCACCCATCACCCTTCTGCTCGCTTACCTGCATTGGCTCCTGGTCCAGCAATGTCTCAATTTTTTAATTCTCATCTTTGTTTTCAAATCTCTCCATGGTCTCGCCTCTCCCTACCTCTGTAGCATCCTCTAGCCCTACAACTCTTTTCATTGTGAACAAAAATAAACATTAAATCAAGTGCCTCCTGATTAAAGGGGGGGACACTCCAAACAGTTTTCAAGTGCCCTTTTTTGCTTTTTTTTTTGTTTTTTTGGGGCACTAAAACCACAAATTATACAAGTGCCCCCTGGCTAAAAGGGAGGGGACACTAACCTTACAAGCCTACGAGAACTCTGCGCTCTTCCAATTCTGGCCTCTTGTGCATCCCAGATTTTAATCACTCTATCATTGACAGCCGTGCCTTCAGCTGCCAAGGCCCTAAGCTTTGGAATTCCCTCCCTATACCTCTGCGCCTCTCCCCTCCTTTAAGACGCTTCTTATAACCTACCTCTTTATCCAAACTATTGGTCATCTGTTCTAATATCTCCTTATGTGGCTTGGTGTCAAATTTTTGTCTGATAATCGCTCCTGTCAAGTGTCTTGGGATGAATTACTATGTTCAAGGCGCGATTGAAATGCAAGTTGCTATTGAAAACAATATGTTTCTTTTGATATATTTATAACAATTACTGAAATTGGTGCCAAGTGAATTCACAAGGCTATTTTTCCTCCACATCTGAAGCTGGTATAGTATTAGCTTGAGATACTTTGGGCTTGTCTGAAGTGTACAAAGTTGCGTGACATTACTTGAATTTTTATGCAATGCAAATAATTGTAGTGCAAATAGATTTCCTCCTAATGGAAAAAAAAAGTTTGCACAAAGTTCCTTGTTTGTTTTATGACTTTAAATGTGTATTTTTTCCTTCTTCATCCCATCAGTGCACGCATATTTACGTTTCTGATCTTTATTAGATCCCATTGCTGCCTCCTACAGCTGGGATACTGGAACATTCTGAACCACAAACTTCTCTCTGGCTGCCATCAGATGCACTCTGCCAAGACAATGTGCATTTTTGTAAGGTCAAACAATGCATTAAGTAACCTAAGTGAGAATTAGCAACGCCCAGACCAGCACTAGAAATAAGCTTAATTGAACACCAAGGCTGGAATTTAAATTTGCTGTGATGTTTGGTAATCCAATAAATGAAATAACTATCATTTTAGTGAGCAACCTCGACATCTTTTTAAGAGAAGGTTCCTTCTGTATCAGACAACTTTTGAGTTCTTAGTTAGTTAATTAAGAACATAAGAAATAGGAGAAGGAGTAGGCCATTTGGCCCCTTGAGCCTGGTCCTCTTTTTAATAAGATCATGGCTGACCTGATCTTGGGCTCAGCTCCACTTCACTGCCCACTCCCTATAACCCTTCACTCTCTATCGTTCAAAAATCTGTCTTATCTCCACCTTAAATATATTCAATGACCCAGCCTCCACAGCTCTCTGGGGCAGAGAATTCCACAGATTTATGACCCTCTGAGAGAAGAAATTCCTCCTCATCTCAGTTCTAAATGGGCGACCACTTATTGTTAAACTATGCCCCCTAGTTCTAGATTCCCCCACGAGTGGAAACATCCTCTCTGGATCTACCTTGTCGAGCCCCTTCAGTATCTTACATGTTTCAGTAAGATCACCTCTCATTCTTATAAACTCCAATGAGTATAGGCTCAATCTGCTCACCCTTTCTTCATAAATCAACCCCCTCATCTCAGGAATCAACCTAGTGAACCTTCTCTGAACTGCCTCAAATGCAAGTATATCCCTCCTTAAATGACAGACTGTGTGAATTGCAAAATTTGTTTTTCAAAGCTATGTTTCTCTTACTGGAAAACAGTAAAGGTTAGATAGTAATTATATTCAAAAGAAGTTACGTTTAACAGTTAAATGGCTTGAAATATGAGCTGCTTTTGAATGTTTGTCTGTTGAACTTCCAAATAAAAGTACACTATTGCTGTATTCCTCTCTGGGACAGAAGTCATTACCTAAGAAATTGGGTCTCTTAAAGACATTTCTGTCCTCTTTTTGATCATGTAATCTATTCCCAATCCATATTAGGTATTCTGATCTAGGCAAGCTTTTATTTTGCTATTTCTAGTGATTTTGTTGCAGAAAGTCATTAAATATTGCAGTTTATAGTTCAGAAACTAATCCTTTAATTATCCTTTGGGAAGTTTTATGCTTTTTGAAAGGTTTGTGAAGCAGTGCTTTCACATAGTGGCATTTTTGTGTCACTAATACTTGTGCTTCAGTATCAGTGTACCGAGGCTCACTTTAACTGGCTCAGTTCTAGTTCATTTATTCTTGGTCTCTTGTTAATGTCACATCTGAATTTTTAAATTAAAAGTGTCATAGACTCATCCTAGTGTCGGTGACCAACAAACATGCTTATACTGTCTTCAGACATTGTATGGCTTTTAGAAGTTACAGATTAGCAAAAAGCCTTGCTTGTAACTCTCTTGTGGTCAGTGCAGTCATGCAATGAACAAGGGTGTCCCAGCTTGATTCCTATAACTACCAGGAAACCTCAGGTTCTGGTTGTGCTAAGAAGCAACCATTTGACTCCAGATCATTATAGGAACAGAATGCCAAGGAATGCTTAGAAACATAGAAAATAGGTGCAGGAGTAGGCCATTCGGCCCTCCAAGCTTGCATCACCATTCAATAAGATCATGGCTGATCATTCATCTCAGTACCCCTTTAGGATGTATTGGTGGAACAACATTCCACTTTGTATTATATTGTTAGAGGAAAATGTCGGGATCTTCCAGTAGTACAGGTATTTCCAAACCTGCTTCACCAACAGGTTATGTGACTGATCCATCACTGTGTCCAAGTGAGTAACTAAAGCATCATTTTGATACTGCCTTTCTCATTGTCCAGAACAGTCATCTTGGGCTTAGCTTGTTTCAATCTCATATGGTACTGACATTACACAGTAAGAGGAAGTATCATAGACTGCTGAGTGCTTCCACCAGTATCTTTCTCTTAAAAGAAAAAATGTCAGCTGAAGACACTGCCAGTAGGAACTTCCTGAAAGATTCCTTCAGTGTAGTGTCTCCAGGCATAGAAGAAAAACCTGCCATTCTCCCAAAATGAATACAAAACTTAGGATGCCACAGTAATAAGTAGGATATACAAGGGACTCTACAGATACTAGTACCTGGGATGGATTGAAGGCCGATAAATCTCCAGGGCCTGACAGTCTGCATCCCAGAGTACTTAAGGAAGTGACCCTAGAAATAGTGGATGCATTAGTGATCATTTTCTAACATTCTATAGACTCTGGATCAGTTCCTATGGACTGGAAGCTAATGTAACCCCACTTTTTAAAAAAGGAGGGAAGAGAGAAAACAAAGAATTATAGATCGATCAGCCTGACATCGGTGGTGGGGAAAATGTTGGAATCAATTATTAAAGATATAATAGCAGTGCATGTGGAAAACAGTGACAGGATCGGTCCAAGTCAGCATGGATTTATGAAAGGGAAATCATGCTTGACAAATCTTCTAGAATTGTTTGAGGATGTAACTAGTGGAGTGGACAAGGGGGAACCAGTGGATGTGGTGTACTTAGACTTTAAAAAGGCTTTTAACAAGGTCCTACACAAGAGATTAGTGTGCAAAATTAAAGCGCATGGTATTGGGGGTAATGTACTGACATGGATAGAGAACTGGTTGGTAGACAGGAAGCAAAGAGTATGAATAAATGGGTCCTTTTCAGTATGGCAGGCAGTGACTAGTGGGCTATCACAAGGTTCAGTGCTGGGACCCCAGCTATTTACAATATACATTAATGATTTAGACGCAGGAATTGAATGTAATATCTCCAAGTTTGTAGACGACACTAAGCTGGGTGGCAGCGTGAGCTGTGAGGATGATGCTAAGAGGCTGCAGGGTGACTTGGACAGGTTAGGTGAGTGGGCAAATACATGGCAGATGCGGTATAATGTAAATGTGAGGTTATCCACTTTGGTGGTAAAAACAGGAAGGCAGATTATTATCTGAATGGTGACAGATTAGTAAAATGGGAGGTGCAACGAGACCTTGGTGTCATGGTACATCAGTCATTGAAAGTTGGCATGCAGGTACAGCAGGCGGTGAAGAAGGCAAATGGCATGTTGGCCTTCATAGCGAGAGGATTTGAGTATCAGAGCAGGGAGGTCTTACTACAGTTGTACAGGGCATTGGTGAGGGCACACCTTGAATATTGTGTTCAGTTTTGGTCTCCTAATCTGAGAAAGGACATTCTTGCTATTGAGGGAGTGCAGCGAAGGTTCACCCAGGATGACAGGACTGACATATGAAGAAAGACTGGATCGACGAGGCTTGTATTCAATGGAATTTAGAAGGATGAGAGGGGATCTCATAGAAACATATAAAATTCTGACGGGATTGGACAGGTTAGATGCAGGAAGAATGTTCCCGATGTTGGGGAAGTCCAGAACCAGGGGTCACAGTCTGATAGGGGGGAAGCCATTTAGGACCGAGATGAGGAGAAACTTCTTCATTCAGAGTTGCGAGCATGTGGAATTCTCTACCACAGAAAGTTGTTGAGGCCAGTTCGTTAGATATATTCAAAAGGGAGTTAGATGTGGCCCTTACAGCTAAAGGGATCAAGGGGTATGGCGAGAAAGCAGGAATGGGGTACTGAAGTGCATGATCAGCCATGATCATATTGAATGGTGGTGCAGGCTCGAAGGGCCGAATGGCCTACTCCTGCACCTATTTTCTATGTTTCTATGGACCAGCTGTTAGTGATTTGTGTACATGGACACTTAAATTCCTTTTGCTCCTTCATTAATCCTCGTCTTTCGCTGTTAAAAAATATTCAAATTTATCATTCTTGGATTCAGTGATTGACCTTACATTTCCCTACATCAAACTCCACCTCATAGTTTTGTCCACACACTTAGTCTGTCTATTGCCCTTTGCAAATCCCTGCTCCTAGCCACGCAATTTACTGTCTCTCCTAAATTAGTGTCTTCTGAAAACTTGGATATACAATTCTCTATTACTCCATCCAAATTATTAACATATATGGTGAAAAGCTGAGGCCCCAGTACAGCTTGCTGAGGAATAGCACTGGTCGCATCCCTCCAACAAGAGGATGCTCTCTTTATCCCTACTCTCTGTCTCCTACCTCACAACCAATTACTGACCCATGTCACAAGGTTACCTCCAGTTCTGTACGCTCTTACTTTTGTTAATCTCATTATCAACTGGCTTTTGGAAGTCCATATAGACAACATCCATACACAGTCCCCTATTCACCATGCTAGCCATCTCTTCAAAAATTCAACGAGTTAACATAACCTACCCTTCACAAATCTATGCTGACTTTCATCAAACATCTGTCAGTGGTGGCAGCATTCTAAAGAGCTGCCTGATCAAGACACTAATGCCTTGATGAAAATTTGCAAACTGCTCCCTGCAAGGAACGACCTTCCAAACAGCTTAAAGTGAAACCCTTCACATATCGACTCTTCCTGGTGGGCCTGCAAGGGGATACATTCTGCTACTTAATTCCACTTGGTGATCTTTAAAAGGAGCCATAAATGCAATTTATAATGATTAAAACTTATTTATCTGTTTTTCCATTTGAAATATTATAGGAAAATCCAAATCCACACATGGCTTTTCAGAAAGTGCCTAAACCAACTGAAGGTTCACACATGAGGGTTCATGTACTTCCATTCCCCAAGATAAATGAAGATAAAGTACAGGCTCTTGTCCAAGAAGGCCTCGCCAAACACCTTAATTCGCCTCCTGCTGTTCGGGTTGAGAAAAAGTGCATTGTGCCTCCCGGTCCATCAGTTGGTGCGTATCAATATTTTGCCTTAAGGACAGCCTTGAACTTCTGGTAGCACTTTTACTCATGATAAAAATGTTTGCGTGCATAGTACTTTGGAAATCAAGTTGTCAAGATGTAAAAGAATTCTGTAGGATGTGATCTGTGTTTTCCTTTATCCTGTTTATTTTGCTTCTGTTCTTTGTTTGATACACATATTTATAGATGATTTAAGGCACTTATTGTGTCTTATACGAATAATAACTGGAGCTGTTCCTGTTTTGATAATATCTGGAATTTTTAAAACAGAAAAATAATAAAATCATATATTTCAAAGCATAAACTATTAATATTTATTTCAAGGTATATTCCTTTCATCCCCTTCCCCCAGCCCCACCCACCAAAAAACATTGTGGTTGGTAAGGTTACAGTGTTGGAGAGTTAAACATATTTCTATCTGCACTCATTCTTAATACCAAGCACTCTCAGGTCAGGTATAACACAGGTTAAATGCAGTTCAGAGCTTTCCCTAGACTCTCCCAACAATATCCCTTCAGCACATGTCTGAAAATCACCCCCTTCTGTACTGTTGTAATATTTCTAAGTTCTGCACTGCAATTATCAATCTGACATTCATTCAGTCCCATGTCACGGTCAGTTTTTTTTCCCTGTGAACTTCTGTCCTTTGGATTTGACCGCCAAAACTAATACTGGAGTTTTCCATTTCATAAGTCCAGGTTATATTCAAATCCAAGACCTAGAAACTCAAGAGTCACATTCTGTTTGCTTTTGTTTTGTTTGAATTTCTTTTTGTAGTTTGCTTATTCCCACATGGCCATTTCACACAATAAGACAATGCCTTCCATCAAGGAAGTATGGACACTCTGGCTCATGTCAGATTCACTGTTGCTTTGGCACCAGGTGATGCAGGGCAGTTTCTTTTTGCTGGTGGAATTTCCTCCTTCCTTTTAGCTTGAAACTTCTTACTCAGCACTGTATCTGATGATCAGGTTAAGAATGATGGGTTGCCATTCGGAGAAGACCTAGTGGAAATTGGATTCATACCCAATTTTCCTTGTCTGTGGCACATTACAGTGATTCAGTTCCCATTGCAGTCTCTTTAGATAATGTTCTAACCAACTATGCCTCTCAGTTCACTATTTTAAAGTTCGAACAACTCCGATTAAACTTCTATCCCTTTTCTTAAATATTAGCTATTGTGTAAAGGAATATTCATGCTCCTGTGCATATAATTAAAAATATCTATATTTATACATTCAAATTTTGCTTATTATCCTGTGATGGGCTGGGTATGGAAACTTTACAGGCCTGGAATTCCACATTTAACATAAACCAAGAAAAGGTCTGTCTTTCTCTGCAATTTATGATCGAGTAGCGCAAATGTGAGAACACATGGTTTTGAAGCATGTCGTTTCTGAGAAATGACAGCTACTATCTGGAAACCAGCTACCTTGTGTTTGGACTTTTTAAAAGGAAATTTGAACTTTCTTGATTTATTTGAAAATGGGCTGCATTTTTAAATTTGATGAGTATTAAAAACATAAAACAAAAAGACTATTTAAACCATTCGGGCTACCCTGTTGTCCTGCTATTTCAGGGTTTCATCTCATCATTTTTTCAATATTTTCTCTCATCCAAATTTATATTTTGTCTATTCTTTGGTAAATCTGTAACAGTCCCAGTTTCTTTTCTAAAAGTTCAACTGAGCGAAGATATTACACTTGGGAGTTTGCACTTTGAGTCATGAACTTCAAGTGTGAAGAAGTTACTCCTGTAAGTTAAATTTTTCTTGTGGCATCTTTAAATTACAGTTATGTCCTCGTTTACGTCTATCCTGATTTTGTATAAAATACCTCTGCATCCACGTAACTATTTTTACCTTTTGTCGTTATTTTAAAAACTTGAATCATGTACACACAATTGTTTTTGCCATGCCAATAGGTTTAACTATTTCAACCTCTAGTCTGATCTAAAACTTGAAATTACCTTTGAATCTTTCAACCACCTCTGTATCTCACTCTAAATTCGGAGATCACAAATGGACACAGCATATCTTGTGTGGTCTTAATAATACTTGAGATACTGTTGCTGCCACTTTTTTGGACTTCTGGCCTGTGGATATACTTGTGTGCCCCAACATTTTATTTGCTTTTACATTATAGAAGAAATTTTACTTTTGTTCAGTTTTATTTAAAGCCTTTTAGAAGCAGAAAACACAGAAGTAAATAATGATTCATTTTAAATTTCTAGCATCTGCATGTAATTACTTCAAGATTTACTAATGTGTATGGTTTATGCAATTAAAAATGAGCTACAAATATTTGCACATTATTTTGATAAAAACGTTTTAAAGTGTAAGTAACTAAAATGTTCACGTGAACAATGCAGGTGGAATGCCTTGTTATGTACAAAACATGTTTAAAACTAGTCTTATACTTCAGACTAACATAAAATGAGAATATTGGTGTGTATCACCAATAATTTTTAAACTATGACTTAGAAAATCCATCAGTACACTTAAGAGGCATTTTCATTTAACCTTTCAAAATAGTCTTAACACTGCAACTTTCCATCTGAGACCAGAAGCTCCAGAATGTGAAGCAGTCGGCATAATCGATATTCTACTGTGAGCTGTGACTCGCACCCTGAGAGTGTTCTGGTATGCATGCTTACAAACGTACATAGATAGCATAAAAAGAGGGGTTGATAGTGCCTACTTTCTTATAATAAAATTAAAACAGTTCAATATGAAGTTTATAAAATGCCTTGGAGATCTAATAGACTCAGCATTTTTTTAAATCTGGTATGCATTGGCCTGAAGTTATGCTCCACCTCAAAGGAGACCTTTCCTGAAAGGGTTTTACAAGGCTTGGCTTTAATGTGCTCAGGAGTTAGATTGGGAACTGACTCCCAAGTTATACTGCCAACTTCATGTCACTTTGCATCAGTATGAAAGTATTGGCTTAACTGCCTAAATTAATGTAAATCAAGTAAACCAACAGCTAGATTTTATTTTACTGTTTTACATTTCTAGTGTCAATAATGGATAGAATGGGATCCATTTTTAACAGCGCACGCAGACTGGAGGTTGTCCGAAACTGCATCTCCTACATATTTGAAAATAAAGTACTAGAGACTGAGAAGGTAAGTTCGTTCAAGTTGGAATTAATGAATGGTAGTATTAATTCAATATTATTTCTGATCATCCAACAATAATCCTGTAGCTCCACTGAAGCTTAGTCTTACTGTCCAGCCTTTGTATTTGCCAGATTGAATGTCCAAGCTGCTGAACCTTGATTTTATTGGAGTATATTATAGCCCATTTCAATCAAGTACAAATATATACATTGTTCATCATTTCTACACTTACTATGTACGAATAAAATAACTTAATCAAGTTAATTGCTTGGAACAGCTTTCCCTTAATGTTGCTTTCTTCCTGCATCCATATGTCCAATGTAGTCGACTTATTTCTTCCTAGATTAGTATTTGTATTGCTCATGTTTGAGTTGGTTCTAATTGTGGAAGAAAACAGTTCTGTTTATTCAGCATGCAGACTGAAGTATCTTTTATCAAGTTCAATTTTATACCAGGTCCTAGATTAAAAGAAGAAACCAACTGCAGAAAGATTTTTCCTTGAACTAATCATTATTGTAGCTTCCAGTGTCTTGCACCACCATACACTTTATTTATAGAAAGTGAAACATTTTATTTTGTTGTCAAGCCAAAAATCATCTCTCCCTCTCAAGACCCCAACGAAAAATTGTTTTCTTTCCTGTTATATCTTGAGTAAACAACACACTAGTGAAGAGAGACATCAGCTCAAGCCCCCTCCAGTAACTTGAGCGTATAATCTAGGCTGAGAATTCGGTGCTGTATTTTGGAAGAATCATTAAGCCAAGTGTATGTAAAAGATCCTAAAAGAAAAACAGAGTGTTAAAAATTGCCTCTTTACGGCTATTTCTGATCACTTTAATAATCAGGTTCGAGTGCAAACCAATATGATGGATAACTGTGTTTAATCAGAGTTTAAGATGGAATATAACACATTAGTTATACAGTAAAAACATACGACTGTAACAATAGTTGGAATCGATCTGACACACGTGAGCAAGTCTAGGGCTTCCTTTTCTCTCTCTCTCTCTCCCTCCCTCCCTCCCTCCCTCCCTCCCTCCCTCCCTCCCTCCCTCCCTCCCTCCCTCCCTCTCTCTCTCTCTCTCTCTCTCTCTCTCCCTTTCTCTCCCTCTCCCATCTGTGAGCCTGCTTCTCTCTCTCTTCCATCTGTGAGCTTTCTTCTCTCTCTCTTCCATCTGTGAGCCTGCTTCTCTCTCTTCTGTCTGTGACACAAAAGGAAAAGTGGCCCAACCATGGCTAACAAAAGAAATTAAGGATAGTATTAGATCCAAAAAGGAGTCATACAAAGTTGCCAGAAAAAGTAGCAAGTCTGAGGATTGGGAGCAGTTTAGAATTCAGCAAAAAAGGACCAAG
This sequence comes from Pristiophorus japonicus, assembly GCF_044704955.1. Taxonomy (NCBI): domain Eukaryota; kingdom Metazoa; phylum Chordata; class Chondrichthyes; family Pristiophoridae; genus Pristiophorus; species Pristiophorus japonicus. The sequence goes on along the minus strand of NC_091990.1, from coordinate 129,752,274 downwards.
AGATTGATTAAGGGGGGAAAAATAGAGTATGAGAGTAAACTTGCAAGGAACATAAAAAGCGACAGCAAAAGTTTCTACAAGTATGTAAAAAGAAAAAGATTAGTGAAGACCTTTACAGTCAGAAATGGAAGAATTTATAATGAGGAACAAGGAAATGGCAGAATAATTAAATAACTACTTTGGTTCTGTCTTCACGGAAGCGGACACAAATAACGTCCCAAAAATGCTAGGGATCCAAGAGTCTAGTGAGCAAGAGGAATTAAAGGAAATGATTATTGATAAGAAAATAGTGCTGGAGAAACTAATGGGACTGAAAGCTGATAAATCCCCAGGGCCTGATAATCTGCATCCCACAGTACTAAAAGAGGTAGCCATGGAAATAGTGGATGCATTGGTTGTCATCTTCCAAAATTCTATAGATTATGCAACAGTTCCTGCAGATTGGAGGGTGGCAAATGTAACCCCACTATTTAAAAAAAGAGGGAGAGAGAAAACAGGGAACTTCAGACTGGTTAGCCTGACATCAGTTGTAGGGGAAATGCTAGAGTCTATTATAAAGGATGTGATAACGGCACACTTAGAAAATATCAATGGGATTAGACAAATTCAACATGGATTTATGAAACGAAAATCGTGTTTGACAAACCTACTGGAGTTTTTTGAGGATTTAATTGATCGAATAGATAAGGGAGAACCCCTGGATGTAGTGTATTTGGATTTTCAGAAGGCCTTTGATAAAGTTCCGCATAAGAGGCTAGTATGCAAAATTAAAGCACGTAGGATTGGGGTAATATACTGGCATGTATTGAAAATTGGTTAACTGACAGGAAACAAAGAGTAGGAATAAACGGGTCTTTTTCGGGGTGGCGGGCAGTGACGAGTGGGGTACTACAGGGATCAGTGCTTCGGCCCCAGCTATTCACAATATATATAAATGATTTGGATGAGGGAACCAAATGTAATATTTCCAAGTTTGCTGACGACACAAAACTAGGTGGGATTGTGAGTTGTGAGGAGGATGCAAAGATGCTGCAAGGTGATTTGGATAGGTTGAGTGAGTGGACAAACACATGACACATTTAGTATTGCGAGGATATATGTGAAGTTATCCACTTTGGTTGGAAAAACATAAAGACAAAGTATTATTTAAATGGTGATAGCTTGGGAAATGTCGATGTACAAAGGGATCTGGGTGTCCTTGTCCACCAGTCATTGAAAGCAAACATGCAGGTGTAGCAAGCAGTTAGGAAGGCAAATGGTCTGTTGGCCTTCATTGCAAGAGGATTTGAGTACAGGAGCAAGGATGTCTTGCTGCAGTTATACAGGGCCTTGATGAGACCACCCCTGGATTATTGTGTGCAGTTTTGGTCTCCTTACCTAAGAAAGGATATACTTGCCATGGAGGGAGTGCAACAAAGGTTCACCAGACTGGTTCCTGGGATGGCAGGACTGTCGTATGAGGAGGGATTGGGTCGGCTAAGCCTGTATTCACTAGAGTTAGAAGAATGAGAGGGGATCTCATTGAAACGTATCACATTCTGAACAGATTGGATGTGGGGAGGATGTTTCCCCTGGCTGGGAAGTCTAGAACAAGGGGTCACAGTCTCAGGATATGGGGAAGGAAATTTAGGACTGAGATGAGGAGAAATGTCTTCATTCAGAGGGTGGTGAACCTGTGGAATTCTCTACCACAGAAGGCTGTGGAGGCCAAGTCACTGAATATATTTAAGAAGGAGATAGATTTCGAGACACAAAAGGCATCAAGGGGTATGGGGAGAAAGCGGGAATATGTTGTGAAGATAGAGGATCAGCCATGATCATATTGAATGGCGGTGCAGGCGCGAAGGGCTGAATGGCCTACTACTGCTCCTATTTTCTATGTTTCTACAACTTTCCAGGAGGTCACTTTTAACCTATTTTTAGGGGTGGGCCTGAACCTGATTGTTGACAAGACCTTTTGACCTATAGAGGTTCCCCTCAAAACTTAATATCCAATAAGACTTCTAGTTTTTTTGTCTCATTTCTTGTTTCAAGAACCCGCCCTAAAGATGGCTTGCAATTTTGGTCACATGTCATCGTTTATATTTTATCGAAGTTGACTTTCTGTAGAATTCTTTTCATCTCTCTCTGTTTATACTAACCTAGGGTTTCTTCCTGTGGAAAAAGTTTCATCTATCTTGTCCCTATTCCCTCAATACAAAGCCTAATCCTTTGAACTATGAGGCCCAAATCGGAGCTTTTGTCATCTCAACCAGTCTTTACGACATAGCGAAACACCTGTGTTTACATAAATTGCTACAAACGTCCTTCGATTCTAAGCCTTTCCATCCAAATAGTCTTAAGATACATAAACTGAAGCTTTTACTTGAAAAACCACACATAATTAGCATTTCTCTATCATTCTAAGCAGACACCTCATCTCCGGTTCAGAGCAACGATTTAAAACACAGCATTATGGGCCCAAGTTTCCACAAGAAAAAAAACGGGCGCCCCTCCGAGCTGGGCGCCCGTTTTTCGCGCCTAAAACGGCGCCTAAAAAAATCCTCGGTATTCTCCACCGACTTACAGGTCCTGTGGCACTCGGCGCAGCCGGCACGAGCTGTGGGGGGGGCGGAGTCAGGTCCCTGCGCTGAAAACAGTGCCGGGATCTCTGCACATGCGCGCTACAGTCGGCACGCAAGTGCAGTAGCTCCAGGCGCCGAACTGTGTGGGAGGGGCCCGAAGCACGCAGCCTCTAGCCCTGGCCCAATGGCCTCACTGGGGCTGCGTGAATGAGGCTCCTCCCACGGCCAGCTCCTGCTTCCTGCCCGACCAGACCCGACACTCGCTCCCCACCCCCCCCCCCCCCCCAACCAGACCCGACCCGAGACCCGCTCCCCCCCCCCGTCCGAGACCCGAGACCCGCTCCCCCGCCCCGACCCGACACCTGCTCTCTCCCCGCCCCCCCCCGACCCGACACCCGCTCCCCCCCCCCCGACCCGACACCCACTCTCTCCCCGCCCCCCCCCCGACCCGACACCCGCTCTCCCCCTCCCCCCCCCCCGACCCGACACCCGCTCTTCCCCCCCCCCCCCGACACGACACCCGCTCTCCCCCTCCCCCCCCCCCCCTCGACCCGACACCCGCTCTTCCCCCCCCTCTCTTCCCCGACTCCCCCCCCCCCCCTCTCCCGACTCCTCCCCCCTCCCTCTCCCTCTCCCCCCCCCCCCCCCCTACCCCTCTCCCTCTCTCCCTCTCCCCTTCTCTCTCTCCCTCCCTCTCTCCCTCCCTCCCTCCCTCTCTCGCTCAGCGGCACGAACGCTGCAGAATTCTCCCTGGCTGAAGCACTTTCACACAGGTAGCAAGATGGTTTATTTAATCTTTTCTTGGCTTATAAATGTTTATTCAGGTTGGATTTATTTGTATAATATTTGTAGAAGTATAAATAAGGATTTATTGTCAAATTTAATGAGTTCCCTTCCCCCCCACCTCGTTCTGGGTGCCTAATTTGTAACCTGCGCCTGATTTTTTAATGTGTAGAACAGGTTTTTTCAGTTCCACAAAAATCTTCACTGGCGCCATTCTACTTTAGTTTGGAGTACATTTTCACTGTGGAAACTTTCAAATCAGGCGTCAGTGGCCGGACACGCCCCCTTTTGAAGAAAAAATTCTGTTCTAAAGTAGAACTGTTCTACCTGACTAGAACTGCAGAAAAAAAAATGTGGAGAATTGCGATTTCTAAAATAGTCCGTTCTCCACCAGTTGCTCCTAAAAATCAGGTGCGAATCATGTGGAAACTTGGGCCCTATGTATCAGTCTTATACATTCGTATTAGTCTTATACATTCGTTAGTTTTAAACATTTTTAGACATCCTTAGAGTCTAACAAGAGACATTTTCTTGGTCTTGGTGAACATTTATTTGGTCATCTATCTCATTGCTGTTTGTGGAAATTTGCTGTGCACAACTTGGCTGCCAAGTTTGCCTAAATCAAAGTAATTAATTGGCTGTAAAGCACTTTGGAATGTTCTGAAGTTGTGAAAAGTATTTTATAAATGCAGGCATATTCTTTAATGACAGTGGTTATAAAATGTTATGGTTTGTGTTACTGTTTTGCAAGCATGGCTCGATCCCATATGCAAAGCTGTCAAGGGAAGAAATTTTGCATTATGCGTTGTGCCTGGCAAATTTGACATTGATCTGCAACTGTACATGTATATAATCAAGTCTAAAATGGAATCTAAATCACGTAAGGTAGGAATACAGTTTAGTCGAAAGTCCTTTCACAAGGTCAAGTGTGTGTTAATGAGCTTACATAACTAGGCTTATCCTAAACACTGGTGCAAAGGAATATTTTTCTACCACTGATCTTTCTACATTCAGCCTTGTGCGCTAAACCTCAATGCATTATTGAAGAAAGCACCAGGTGGACAATGTTAAGTCGCAAGATGAAATGGAGATCAGAAGATCACCATCCACGAGGGGGCACAAGAATAGTCAAGGATGATAAAAGGTCATTTCGACCATCAAAGCTTTTGTACCCCATTGCTCCCATCGACCAGAATCATGCCTACCAACAGCCCTGTATTAGATGTGCATTGCTGTTAATGCTAATTTGTCAATTTAGCTCAGTGAGGAGCAATTAACAATTAAAACCCGAAGGAATGAGACTTAAAATAGTTACTTTTCAGTGCAAGATAGGTTCTTTGGCAGTAATTAACGGTTGGCACATTGTTAAAAGAATTCTGACAGCTAATCCAAGCTTAATTAAATATGTCTGGACTTTAAATGCTCCAAGACCCACTGTAACTTTCTGTGGCGAGTTTAGTTCTATCTACTGGGAAAGTACAACAAATTCATGCCATTCAATACATTTCAGTGGTGAACCAGACAGCGAAATGTTGTTTTAATGAAGCATCTCAGACAGCAACTTCTGGATTTCCATGTTTAACTGCACATCTGCCATTGCCTAAAGTTTCTGTAGAATTTGCGCATAAATAACGCCAAGCGCCATTAGCCCTCCGTTATTTTTGCAGCAAATTATGGCCCAATATCTCCAAAAACACATTCCAATCCTAGTATACCAATCCCACAACAGATTTTTTGATTTCATAACCAGTCCAGAACATGATTAATAAGTCATCACAGGGGATTGGTTTAAATACCTCTACAGGTTTTTTTTTTTAAGTTAGCCATAAAACATGTTACATATTTTCAAAAATCTAACGGCATGCACATAACCAACTTAGCCCGAGGGTTACTTTACAGTCCAAGCCAATGTAAGCATAAATAATTTCTTAAAAATTATCAATCAAATTCAATTATGTTAACTTAAATTAAACTCAAACACAAAATTCTATCAATTTGTATTTTAGGCACCAAAAAAAGTTCAGTGTACAGTATTTACAACATCTTGCTGTATAAGATATCCACCTATGCCTGTATAGATAATTGCTGAATTATTATTTAGTCTGAAAAGAGAGTTTAACTTCACTACTGGAGAAAAGAAACAATCTATAGTATCTGACATAACCTTGAATAAGTACCAACAACTGTCATTCCCAATAATGCACTACTCAAGTCACTTAACCAGAGTATTTATGATGAATATAGCCAGTGTGACTTGTGAACCATAACTAGTCTATGAACTTCCAATCATTCCATAAATAATATAATTTTATTTTGATCCAACCATGTACAGTGGTGAAAAGATAAACAAATCTCAAATAGAAACCTGTGGTTATAAAGTTTTGCACTCTTTTTACTTTGTTAACCTAGCTATATGAAGCGGCAGTACAAGCAAAATGAGGCAAGATGTTGTGATGGTAGTAAAATTACTTTGCATTATTCAATGATAGGCACTGTCGAATGTTCAGTGCACATAGGCATATTCTGCAGAATTTTAGCAAGCCTTAATATTGCTTAAATTATCCTCACGGGCTAGTGAAATTAGTGAAAGATTATGAAAGACCCGTTCCCACTGTTAGGCTTGGGACTTCTGTAGCAAGGGCAAAGAGGAGGGGAGACAGATAAACTATGCAGTCATTTGTTAGAGGGGGACCGCAGAAGAAAAACTTGATTTGTTTTGATGAGTGAGAAGGAAAGCCTGAGTCAAAGTCTACACCGAAACTCTAAGAGGGTACCAGAATGATTTGTTTCTCCCTATTTGTAAAATTGGCCCACATTATAAACGGGGAGTAGTACCTCTGAACACAAATACCTGGATTCTAACTCCAATTATGAGCATAAACAAGACACTAAAGTTTGAGGCAATCTGATTCAAATATAATTGGGAACAAAATCAGAAAATACTGCAAATGTTACTAATTTATTTTCTTTTTAACATTTAATAATCCATTAACCATTTAAAGTTAATTATTTAGGGTTAAATGAATATCCATGTCTTGATAAGTGATAACTACAGTAGCTTTAACAGGTACAACCCTAAACTCTCAATTCACATTACAACCCATTCAAATAAGCCAACCCCCTTAAAAGTTAAATGAGGGGGAAAACCTTATTTAATATGCTCCCAGATATCCTGTCTCGCCTCATGTATCCTTGTTAACTTAAGAAAACAGACTTCCTAAAACTCATTTGACCTACTATATATCTTTCCAATCGACACTTTCAACATCTCAACCAACCTGTTGATGGCAGCATCCCAGTGAGCTTCAGTCAAAGCACTTCATTTCGCTCAAAACGCTCAACAGTTACCTCCCACTCTTGTGAAGTCATTACTGTGATTTGGTTCACAAATATGCTGGTTCTAACCAATGAAAATAGAAAATTCATAGTCAAAATTCAATATTTCATATATTAGATAAAAAAAAAATAGAAAATGCTGGAGATACTCAGCAGGTCAGGCAGCATTTGTGGAGAGAGGAAGGTAGGGTTAACGTTTCAGGTCAATGACCTTATGAAAGATCATCGACCAGACATGTTAACCCTGCCTTCCCCTCTCCACAGTTGTTCACTGTCTCCAGAATTTTCTGTTTTTATTTCAGATTTCCAGCATCTGCTGTCTTTTACTTTTTGTTTGTAACAGAGTTGCATATGTCTGCTGTTGTTCTTGTATCACAAACCTTGAAAATCCTGCGCATTTGAATTTCCATCATCCCTTTGTGACCAACACTGAGGCCAAGGTTTAGGAAACTATTATCCCAGTTGAAGTCTTCCTTTATCACGACTCTCTAATTCTTGCACCTTTCTCTAATTTCCCTGCAAATTTGCTCCTCTATATCCTTCCTGCTAGTTGGTAAAGGAAGACTTCAACTGGGATAAAATCGCAGGTTGACCTAACAGACATGTCACGGAATCAGAATTAAAAAACAAAGTTCTCAAGTTCCTCCCTCAAAGAGAAGGATAATGCAATGCTCAACAGTTATTATAACATTAGAATATATCAGGGGACTGGATATGTTGCTCATTTAGATTTGAGAAGAATGCTATCTAATTTTGAGAAGCAAATCCTACTGTCTCGCATTACACTTCATTTCTGGGCACATAATCTACATAAGCAGATAGTTGGACCAAAAATAAATTAATTACAGCTCTATGCATATGTGGATATAAGACCTGAATTCATTATTTTAGCCTCAAAATTAGAAAAGGAATAAATAATTTAATATAAAAAAATTTTTTTATTCGGCTTAGTGAAGAAAATGACATGAAATAGCTGTTGAAGAAATAATAGAGGTGCCATTTCGCTACTAGGTGTATTCTGTAGGCCACCAACTAGCAGGAAGGATATAGAGGAGCAAATTTGCAGGGAAATTAGAGAGAGGTGCAAGAACTAGAGAGTCGTGATAAAGGAAGACTTCAACTGGGATAATAGTGTTAAAGGGCAAAGAGAGGGAAGAATTTCTGAAGTGTGTTCCAGCGAATGTTTTTGGTCAGTACGTTTCTGGCCCAATGAGGAAAGAGGCATTGCTGGATCTGGTTCTGGAAAATGAGGTGGGTCAAGTGGAACAGGTCTCAGTAGGGAAACATTTAAGGAACAGTGATTATAGTATAAGGTTTAGATTAGCTATTGAAAAGAGCAAGGAGCAATTTAGAGTAATAATACTTAATTGGAGGAAGACCAATTTCAGTGGGTTGAAAATGAATCTGGCCCAGGTAAATTGGAATCAAAGATTGGCAGGCAAAACTGTACTCAAACAATGGGCTGCCTTTAAAGAGGAGATTTTTCGGGTACGGACGAGGTATATTCTCACGAGGGGGAAAGGCAGGGCAACTAAAGTCAGAGCTCCCTGGATGAAAAGGATAGTAAGATGAAGCAGAAAAAGAGTTGTACAACATATCGGGTTGAGAATACGTGAGAATCACCCTGAATATAGAAAGTTCAGAGGGGAAGTGAAAAAGGAAATAAGAGGGGCATAGAAAGAGTATGAGATTAGATCGGCAGCTAATATAAAAGCTATAGTGAAAGGGTAGTAAGAGGAGAGGTAGGGCCAATTAGGGACCAAAAAGGAGAGCTATGCATGGAGGCAGAGGACATGGCTGAGGTACTAAATGAGTACTTTGCATCTGTCTTTACAAGGAAGAAGGTGCTGCCAAAGTCATAGTGAAAGTGGAGGTAGTTGAGATACTAGATTTGATTTTTTTTTTAATTGATAGAGGAGGTACTAGAAAGGCTGGCTGTACTCAAAGTCGATAAGTCACCAGGACCGGATGGGATGCATCCTCGGATGCTACGGGAGTAAAGGGTAGAAATTGCGAAGTTACTGGCCATAATCTCCCAATTCTCTTAGATACGGGGCAGGGGAGGGGGTTGGTACCAGAGGACTGGAGAATTACAAATGTTACACCCTTGTTCCAAAAAGGGTGTAAGGATAAACCCAGCAACTTCAGACCAGTCTATTTAGCCTTGGTAGTGGGGAGCTTTTAGAAACAATAATTAACAGTCACTTGGGTAAGTGTGGATTAATTAAGAAAAGCCAACACAAATTTTTTTATAGGCAAATCATGTTTAACTAACTTGAGTTTTTTGATGAGGTAACAGAGGGGCTTGATGAGGGCAATGTGGTTGATGAGGTGTATATGGACTTCCAAAAGGTGTTCGACAAAGTGTCACATAATAGACTTGCCAGCAAAGTTGAAGCCCATGGAATGAAAGAGGCAAAGGCAGCATGGATATAAAATTGGCTAAGTGACAGGAACAGAGAGTAGTGGTGAATGGTTATTTTTCGGAATGGAGGAAGATATACAGTGGTGTTCTCCAGGGATCGGTACTAGGACCGCTACTTTTCTTGATGTATATTGATGACTTGGATGTACAGGGCACAATTTCAAAATTTGCAGATGACACAAAGTATAGTTAGTACCTTGGCCTTTATTGCAAAGGGGATGGAGTATGAAAGCAGGGAAGTCTTGCTCCAGCTACACAAGGTATTGGTGAGATCGCACCTGGAATACTGCGTGCAGTTTTGGTTTCCATATTTACGAAAGGATATACTTGGTTTGGAGGCAGTTCAGAGAAGGTTCACTAGGTTGATTCTGGGGATGGGGGGTTGACTTATGAGGACAGGTTGGGCCTCTACTCATTGGAATTCAGAAGAATGAGAAGTGATCTTATCGAAATGTATAAGATTATGAGAGGGCTTGACAGGGTGGATGCAGAGAGGATGTTTCCACTGATGGGAAGGACTAGAACTAGAGGGCATGATCTTACAATAAGGGGCCGCCCATTTAAAACAGAGATGAGGAGAAATTTATTTTCTCAGAGGTTTGTAAATCTTTGGAATTCGCTGCCTCAGAGAGCTGTGGAAGCTTGGGACATTGAATAAATTTAAGACAGAAATAGACAGTTTCTTAAATGATAAGGGGATAAGGGGTTATGGGGAGCGGGCGGGGAAGTGGAGCTGAGTCCATGATCAGATCAGCCATGATCTTATTGAATGGCGGAGCAGGCTTGAAGGACCGTATGGTCTACTCCTGTTCCTATTTCTTATGTTCTTACTGGAACAGTGAGGAGGATAGTGATAGACTTCAAGATGACATAGACAGGCTGGTGGAATGGGCGGACACATGGTTGATGCAATTTAACGCAAAACAGTGTGAAGTGATACAATTTGGTAGGAAGAAGGAGGAGAGGCAATATAAACTAAAGGCTTGAATTCTAAAAGTGGTGCAAGAGCAGAGAGACATCGGGGGGGGCGGGGTTATATACACAAATCGTTGAAGGTTGCCAGGCAGGTTGAGAAAGCGGTTAAAAAAGCATATGGGTTCCTGGACTTTATAAATAGAGGCATAGAATACAAAAGCAAGGAAGTTATGATGAACCTTTATAAAACACTGGTTCGGCCTCAACTGGAGTAGTCTGGACACTGCACTTTAGGAAGGGTGTGAAAACCTTAGGGAGATTCCAGGGATGAGGGACTTCAATTACATGGATAGACTAGGGAAACTGGGGTTGTTCTCCTTGGAGCAGAGAAGGTTGAGAGGAGATTTGATAGAGGTGTTCAAAATCATGAGTTTAAACAGAGTAGATAGATAAAAACTGTTCCCATTGGCGGAAGGCTCGAGAACCAGAGGACACAAATTTAAGGTGATTGGCAGAAGAAACAAAGGCGACATGAGGAAGTACTTTTTTTATGCAGTGAGTGGTTAGGATCTGGAATGTACAGCCTGAAAGTGTAGTGGGGGCAGATTCAATGGTGGCTTTCAAAAGGGAATTGGCTAAGTATCTGAAGGAAAATATTTTGCAGGGCTACAGGGAAAGGGCAGGGGAGTGGGACTAGCTGAAGTCCTCTTGCAGAGAGCTGGCACGGGCTGAATGGCCACCTTCTGTGCTGTAACCACTCTGATTATTTGAACAGTTTATACCTAATACCTATGCTTACTATCAGTTGTGAAGAAATTATCTTTCATCAAAAGCCTATCCTTATTGTAAATGCAAGGAACAAATAAAGCAACTTTGTTCAGAGAAATGAACCTACAGTTGCTGAACATGTTGCAACTCTAACCCTAACCCTCTACCATTTCCCAGTCCCTCATAAAAGGCATTTGAACTTGAAGTCAATAAATCTCCATCTAACTGGGCATCATAGGTTAGCTGAACATCTTTATTCATTCGGGTTTAGTCCGTCTCGGGTAACCTTTTGGGAAGCAGTTCTTAGGAGTTAATCCTAAATGTTCATATGAGATGGAGAATTTAAAAATCTTAATCAGAATTATGTATGTCTGCTATCCAGGCAAACAAAAACTTAAAAGTAAATATAAATTGCCATCTTATTTTTCCAGGCGTTAAATATTCCTTTTGTGTACTAAATGCTCTTTGCTATGTTTAAACCGTGCAAGTATGTCACATATGGAAAAATATCTTTAGCCAATTTAAAATCATATTTTCAATACCAATTAGGTGTGTAAAACAATAGTTCAGTGCTTTAATGACCATTTGCAATAAAAAAAAAAGAAATATTTGCATTTATATAGCTCCTTTCACGACCACCGGACGTTTCAAAGCGCTTTACAGCCAACTAAGTACTTTTGGAGTGCAGTCACTGTTGTAATGTCACCATCCTCCACTGCTCCACGACAACATACAGACCGTGATCCTTACCAACAGATCCATCACAGACCCAATCCATGTCCGGACCGGGGTCAAACACGGCTGCGTCATCGCCCCAACCCTCTTCTCAATCTTCCTCGCCGCCATGCTCCACCTCACAATCAACAAGCTCCCTGCTGGAGTGGAACTAAACTACAGAACCAGTGGGAACCTGTTCAAACGTCGCCGTCTCCAGGCCAGGTCCAAGACTATCCCATCCTCTGTCGTCGAGCTACAGTACGCGGACGACGCCTATGTATGTGCACATAAGATGTATTTACTGAGGCATACGAAAATAAGTGCCTTACGCTAAACATCCGTAAGACAAAGGTCCTCCACCAGCCTGTGCTCGCCGCACAGCACTGCCCCCCAGTCATCGAGATCCACGGCGTGGCCCTGGACAACATGGACCATTTCCCATATCTCAGGAGCCTCCTATCAACAAGAGCAGGCATTGACGACAAGATCCAACACCGCTTCCAGTGCAGCCTTCGGCCGCCTGAGGAAAAGAGTGTTTGAAGACCAGGCCCTCAAACCTGCCACCAAGCTCATGGTCTACAGAGCTGTAGTAATACCCACCCTCCTGTATGGCTCAGAGACATGGACCATGTACAGTAGACACCTCAAGACACCAACGATGTCTCCGCAAGATCCTACAAATCCCTTGGGAGGATAGGCGCACCAACATTAGCGTCCTCATCCAGGCCAACATCCCCAGCATTGAAGCACTGACCACACTTGATCAGCTCTGCTGGGCAGGCCACATAATTCACATGCCAGACATGAGATTCCCAAAACAAGTTCTCTACTCGGAACTCCTTCACGGCAAACGAGCCAAAGGTGGGCAGCAGAAACGTTACAAGGACACCCTCAAAGCCTCCCTGATAAAGTGCGACATCCCCACTGACACCTGGGAGTCCCTGGCCAAAGACCGCCCTAAGTGGAGGAAGTGCATCCGAGAGGGCGCTGAGCACCTCGAGTATCATCGCCGGGAGCATGCAGAAATCAAGCGCAGGCAACGGAAAGAGCGTGCGGCAAACCAGTCCCACCCACCCCTTCCCTCAATGATTCTCTGTCCCACCTGTGACAGAGTCTGTGGCTCTCGTAGTGGACTGTACAGCCACCAAAGAACCCACGTTAAGAGTGGAAGCAAGTCTTCCTCGATTCCGAGGGACTGCCTATGATGATGATGATGATGAATGTAGGAAACGCGGCAGCCAATTTGTGCACAAGCAAGCTCTCACAAACAGTAATGTGATAATGACCAGATAATCTGTTTTTGTTTTGTTGATTGAGGGATAAATATTGATCTGGACACCAGGGAGAGCTCCCCTGCTCTTCTTCGAGATAGTGCCATGGGATCTTTTACGTTAACCTGAGAGAGCAGACAGGGCTTCAGTTTAAGGTCTCATCCAAAATACACTTCTGATCTTGAACAAAAGCAACTTCTGGGCACCAGTGAACTAATGAACTTTGAACAAATTGATATATGTCCTTATTATTAAAATATACAAGAAAAATAACACATTTGCAAGAAGGCCATCTTTGTTAACAACCAATCTGAGCCATGCTACTGGCATACAACCAACGTAGCAAATTAGAGGTGGAATTAGAAAACTCATCCAAAACAGTTTAAAACTGTTGGCTTTGTGGAAATTATCCACGATTGTGTTCTTAGACAACCGAGCAACAAGGGTGATAGCCAACTGGAGGCAATTTAAGTAAAAGCATTTTTTCATAAATGGAGGATCTGGAATATATGGGATATTGAACAAAGGCGGGTAAATGAAGTGATCAGCCACAATCCAATTGAAAGGCGGAAGAGGCCCGACAGGCTGAATGGCCGACTCCTGTTCTAATAAGTCTGATACCCAGCAGAACAAACTATGGTGAAATGCGGATAAGTGAGTATATAGGGCGTATATAAGCATACAAACACGTGAAGGCAGTGCAGTGGTATAGCATCTTACATTCACTTGTACTGTTTCCTAAACAGTCATCATGTATCTGATTTTCTATGGGGGTCATTCTCTCCAATTCTGAGTCATTCTGTGTCTCATTTTTTCTAGAGACAATTTTCTTTCTGAAAACATAATAAACATTGTGTGCCAGGATTACTGGCACAGAGGGAGTGGGCATTGGGAGAAGAGGCCCTGCACCAATTTCTTTCTGTGTTGCACTTCCCTCTTCCATTATTACTAAGCTGAAGTGCTGTATCCATTTTCTACATAAGCCTCATTAAGGCATCAGATTTAATGCAAATGGGTTCACAAAGGAGAAATACACATACCAGAGCAATTCTGCTCTGGGTTTGTTTTTATTTTTTCCCCCTCAAATCTGGGGTCTCAATGGCATATTCCGAGTGCAAGCACTTCAACTCACTACTAATGGAAGATGATGAATTGCTGCCGTACGGTAAATTTGTTTATAAAGCACTTTATATTCAGTGTAAAGGTGGGTGGTTCATGGTGCAAAACAGGGAGATCTGCAATAATAGACTATTCGGCAGAACTTGCCACAACTATTTGTCAGTACCCCAGGAAAATTGCCTCTGCTTGCTACAGGTTAACAGTTTAGAGATTTTGTCATTTGCAGCAATGACACCCGCCAACATCCTTCCCACATATGCATCAAAAAGATGACTGGTGTATTGATCAGCACTTTTATATCCCTCCCCACTAAACATATTGGTGCACATCCAAATGTACTATATTGGTGCATTTTCCAAGGTTTCAGGGGGTCACTGCTGCAATGTGTCCAACCAAAAACCCTTGGAAATGTGAGTGTGTACCATAGCTTTTATTGTACATTACATCTTGACTGTGTGCTTAATGAGATACAATGAAAGAACTGTAAGGTTGTATGAAGATGGCATAGTGAGCAGTTAACCTGGAATAGGTTGGCAAGCTAGACTTCGTGACATGTGCCATCTGTCTGATGCATGACACTGTTAGCTAGTCTTACCTTGCCAGATTTATTGACATGTTCTGTCTTTTCCTACATCTGTTTCCAAGTACTGTAGACAACATTCAGTTTGGCTGCCAATTCCTGCCAGGAATAATGAATACACTGCTGCCCTCTGGGGAGAGTGTCCTTAAGTGCTAATCAGGTCAAGCCTACTTGCATCCACTCCATACACATGACATTCACTTCAACATTCATCAGGAGATGTGGGGTTTGTCCAGACACTTGCATAATGTCTCCATTTTGACCCAGTTATAGGATTTGCCTATACCTTCCTTTTTGCATGCTACGTCTCCCTTTCCATACAGCCATTGGAAAAGCTGACAAGTATTTAAAAAATTATTTTCAGCCTTCCTGAAGGCTGGAGGAATTTTTGATCCCTTCCCTATGTGACCACTTACTTTTCAATGGCCCCGTCAATTTAATTCTTTAAAGGACTGCATGTTCCTGATTATACAAGCACTCCTGCAGAATATTCCCCACACAGGGAGCATATAGCTGACCCCACTGAGTCTAGTAATACCAGGCTGCAATTCCATTGCTGTGGATGTATACAAGAGCATTGAAATCACGGATGCATTTTCCTTCCAATTGGTCCTATATTTTCCACGCTCGTTGCTTGAGAAAGAATGTTGAAGATGATATGGCAAGACTTGATCAAGAATGTTGTACTGGACCAGTCAGAGCATGCCAGCCACCTGTAGAGAAAAGAAGTTTAGATATTTGGGACTTCATGAAGAATCCACATAAGGATTTCAATCCATATGCTGAACTAGAAGTTGGAGGGGAGGTCATCACCGAACTTGGAGAAAAAAAAATTGGAATTTACGGATACCATGTAGAGCATATTTATAGGCCCAACAGGGATACCTGACCTGAGTAGGTTGACTCATATGTTTCTGGGCATGAAAAGGCACAAGTCTGAATAAGTAAGGTGTTATGTTCTCCACTTTGGAAAAGATGGGTGATACCAACAGGGAGATAAAATTGGCAATGAATTATTTTCTTGTTAACTCTGCATTTAATTGCTGATTACAAAGCTGCATTAGCATTACCACTGACCTGCCTCACCCTGAGCCGATTATGCTGAACGGTAAGAGGGAAGGAAACTTTTTTTAATTATCTTTTTAAAAGTAATATTTAGGTTAAAAAGTCTTATTACACTGCTCTTTTTAAAGTGGTTATTAACTTGCATAGAAATATTTTCAGTAAATATTCTTAAATAAAATATCAACTTTTGTCCTCCAATTTTGAATATGTTATAACTTCAGAATCACAAAATTACTGATTGCTTTCATTTTCAACAATGTGTGTTAATGTTTGTATTGATGTTAATCATAAGGAGTATGACCTGCTGTTAATCATTTTAGGGGAAAAAAGACAAAAGTGCACTCTATCCATGAATTCCATTTGTTGTCTTTGGCCTTGTTGTGTCCTCATTTTGAGATCTAGCCAGTTGCGTGACTTTTTTTTGTTGGAATTTAGCAGTTCCATGAAGTTGGTTTTCAGGCATGCTTCTCCATAGTGTAATGAAATGTGGTGGAGTGAATGCCAGAAACATGTAAAAAATGTTATGATTACCAAAAGGCAGATCTGGGCTGTCATTTTACTCACTAATTCATATCAGATTTAAAGAATATTTGAACTTTTGTAGGTCATGGTAACATTTTTTCCACCATCATAAAATATGACATGCGTCACTTTTTTCTGTTCTTAGTTTGTAATCTGCTTCATAATGTTCATTATGTGATGTGATAGAAAATTATTTCTTGAATAGCTGTATAGAAAGAAAGTTTCTTGTCCCAATCACGTGTTAATCTTTATGTAAGCCCTCCATAAATTTGGCAGGCTGCCATGATGACTTAGAAAGTTCATCCAGTGCATAGGCTAACCATATAGACTGGGAAAAATTCCAGTTCTGTGCTCAGTTAGCTGATCTCAGAAAGCCAGCTGCAGGAACCGCTACAATTTGCCTAATTGCCCTTTGGTTAGAGAGAGGTGAATTAGCCATACAGTAACTCCTGCTGGAATTATGTTGTGGACATCAGATGAGGATAAGATGGGCTATGATACCCCCATTGTAAATAGTTTACTGACATTCATGATAAAGGTTCACACATGAATAATGCCTATTTGACCCTGAACTGAGCTTTCGACCCCATATCTGCTCCATCACCAAGACCACCTACTTCCACCTCTAATACAACAACATAGAATTAGGAGTAGGCCATTCGGCCCCTCGCGCCTGCTCTGCCATTCAATGAGATCATGGCTGATCTATCCACTTTCCTGCACTATTCCCATATCCCTTAATTCCCTTAATATCAAAAAATCTATCGACCTTTGTCTTGAGTATACTCAAAGACTGAGCCTTCAACGCCCAGTGGGGTAGAGAATTCACAACCCTCTGAGTGAAGAAGATTATCCTCATCTCAGTCTAAATGGCCAACCCCTTATTCTGAGACGCCTTGTTCTAGACTTCTCAGCCAGAGGAAACATCCTCCCTGCATCTACCCTGTCAAGCCCTATAAGAATTTTGTATGTTTCAATAAGATCGCCTCTCATTCTTCTAAACTCTACCGAATATAGGCCTAAGAATCTCTCCTTATAGGGCAATACCCCCAACCCAGGAATCAGTCTGGTGAACCTTTGTTGCACTCCCCCTATGGCAAGTATATTCTTCCTTAGGTAAGGCGACGAAGACTGTACATAATACACCAGGCGTGGTCTCACCAGGGCCCTATATAATTGCAGTAAGACGTCTTTACTCTTGTACTCAAATCCTCTTGTAATAAAGGCCAACATACCATTTGCTTTCTTAATTGTTTGCTGTACCTGCATGTTAACTTTCAGTGATTTGTGTACAAGGACATCCAGGTCCCTCTGAACACCAACATTTCCCAATCTCACCATTTATATTCTGCTTTTCTATTTTTTCTACTAGTTGGATAGCTTCACATTTCTCCACATTATGGGCCCAAGTTTCCACACGATAAAAAATGGGCGCCCCTCCGAGCTGGGCGCCCGTTTTTCGCGCCGGAAAAAAAACGCGTGATTCTGGAGCGCCCTGCAGCTCCATGTCTGCTTGGCGCGGAGCCTACACTCGTGCCGATTTTGTAAGTGGGAGGGGGCGGGTACCATTTAAATTAGTTTTTTTCCTGCCGGCAATGCTGCGCGTGCTCGTTGGAGCGTTCGCGCACGCGCAGTGTGAAGGAAGCATTGGCATTCGGCCATTTTTATAGTTCTTTGTAGCTGTTTAATTTTTGAATATTTTTTAATAAAAGCACATTGCCATCAGCACTGAGGCTTCTTGCAGCAGTGAGAAGGCTGCAGGGAGCCTCAAAGTTGAGGCAGCCGTTTCCCTCCTCTCCCCCCCCCCCCCCCTGCGGGAACGAACGGCTTCCTCCTCCCCCCCCCCCCCTCCCCCGCGTGAATGAACGGCTGCCTCCTTTTCCCCCCCTCCCCCCGCAGCATTCTCCCTGCCTGAAGCACTTTCACACAGGTAGGAAGATGGTTTATTTAATCTTTTCTTTGCTTATAAATTTTTATTCAGGTTGGATTTATTTGTATAATATTTGTAGAAGTATAAATAAGGATTTATTATAGAATTTAATGACTTCCCTTCCCCCCCGCCCCCCCCCACCTCGTTCTGGACGCCTAATTTGTAACCTGCGCCTGATTTTTTAATGTGTAGAACAGGTTTTTTCAGTTCTACAAAAATCTTCACTTGCTCCATTCTACTTTAGTTTGGAGTACGTTTTCACTGTGGAAACTTTCAAATCAGGCGTCAGTGGCCGGACACGCCCCCTTTTGAAGAAAAAATTCTGTTCCAAAGTGGAACTGTTCTACCTGACTAGAACTGCAGAAAAAAAAATGTGGAGAATTGCGATTTCTAAGATAGTCCGTTCTCCACCAGTTGCTCCTAAAAATCAGGCGCAAATCATGTGGAAACTTGGGCCCAATATTCCATTTACTATGTTATGCTCACTCAGTTAGCCTTTCTATATCCCCTTGAAGTCGCTTTCCATCCTCCTCACAATTGGACTCAGATCCCCTGTACCCTGTGATTAACACTATTCAAGACTAAAACTTACAGCTAACTGACAGTTAAGTGCCACTAACATAAGAACATAAGAAATAGGAGTAGGAGAAGGCTATTTGGCCCCTCGGGCTTGCTCCGCCATTCAATAAGATCATGGCTTATCTGATTATGGACTCAGCTCCACTTTCCTGCCCGTTCCCCATAACCCTTTACTCCCTTATTGCTCAAAAAGCTGTCTATTTCCACCTTAAATATATTGAATGACCCAGCCTCCACTGCTCTCTGGGGCAGAGAATTCTATAGATTTACAACCCTCTGAGAAAAGAAATGTCTCCAATCACAGTTTTAAATGGGCGGCCTCTTATTCTAAGACTATGTCCCCCAGTTTTAGTTTCCCCTATGAGTGGAAATATCCTCTCTGCATCCACCTTGTTGCGCCCCCTCATTATCTTATATGTTTCAATAAGATCACCTCTCATTCTTCTGAACTTCAATGTGTATAGGCCCAACCTACTCAACCTATCCTCATAAGTCAACCCCCTCATCTCCAGAATCAACCTAGTACACCTTCCCAGAACAGCCTCTAATGCAAGCATATCCTTCCTTAAATGCGGAGACCAAAATTGTACACAGTACTCTACATGTGGCCTCATCAATACCCTGTACAGTTGTAGCAGGACTTCTCTGCTTTTATACTCTCTCCCCCCCTGCAATAAAGGCCAACATTCCATTTGCCTTCCTGATTAATTGCTGTACCTACATACGAACTATTTATGTTTCATGCACAAGGGACCCCCCAGGGCTCTCATAACTGCAGCACATTGCAATTTTTCTCCATTTAAATTATAATTTGCTTTTCTATTTTTTTATGCCAAAGTGGGTAATCTCACATTTTCCCACATTATACTCCATCTTCCACATTTTTGCCCACTCACTTAGCCGATCTATATCCCTTTGCAGATTTTATATGTGCTCCTCCATAGTTTGCTTTCCCACCCACCTTTGTATCATCAGCAAACTTGGTGACATTACACTAGTCCCTTCATCCAAGTCATTCATATAGATTGTAAATAGTTGAAGACCCAGCACCGATCCCTGCGGCACCTGACTAGTCACTGTTTGCCAACCGGAAAATTACCCATTTATCCTGACTCTCTGTTTTCTATTAGTTCGCCAATCCTCTATCCATGCTAATATATTGCCCCCAACCCCGTGAGCTTTTATCTCGTGCAGTAGCCTCTTATGTGGCACTTTATCGAATGCCTTCTGGAAATCCAAATACACCACATCCACTGGTTCCGCCTTATCCACCCTGCTCGTTACATCAAAGAACCCCAGAAAATTTGTCAAACATGATTTCCCTTTCATAAAACCATGCTGACTCTGCTTTTCCAAATGTCCGGCTACTACTTCCTTAATAATGGACTCCAACATTTTCCCAATGACAGATGTTAGTCTAACTGGTCTATAATTTCCTGCTTTTTGTCTGCCTCCTTTTTTAAATAGGGGCATTACATTTACTGACCAGCAACTTCTGTTAACTACAGTTTTAAAGTTCGAGGGTTAAATCACAATGTTAAACTAAGGTTCACTTTTTACTGACCCAACACTTACCAGTAATTCCCACTCTTCCAAATTCAAAATAAACCACTCTTTAGGTCTACTCTGTGCTCATCTCCATCCGTGCCACAGCACATCTGTTGCTGGAACCCTCTCCCATACTTTTGTTACCACCAGGTAGGACTATCTCTGCAAACTTGAGCTCATCCAAAACTCTGCTGCCTGTTTCCAAACATTTACTTAAAATTACATAGAAACATAGAAAATAGGTGCAGGAGTAGGCCATTCGGCCTTTCGAGCCTGCACCACCATTCAATAAGATCATAGCTGATCATTCACCTCAGTACCCCTTTCCTGCTTTCTTTCCCTACCCCTTGATCCCTTTGGCCATAAGGGCCATATCTAACTCCCTCTTGAATATATCCAATGAACTGGCATCAACAACTTTCTGCGGTAGGGAATTCCACAGGTTAACAACTCTCTGAGTGAAGAAGTTTCTCCTCATCTCAGTCCTAAATGGCTTACCCCTTATCCTTAGACTGTGTCCTCTGGTTCTGGACTTCCCTAACATCGGGAACATTCTTCCTGCATCTAACCTGTCCAGTCCCGTCAGAATTTTATGTTTCTATGAGATCCCCTCTCATCCTTCTAATCTCCAGTGAATACAGGCCCAGTTGATCCAGTCTCTCCTCATTTGTCAGTCCTGCCATCCCAGGAATCAGTCTAGTGAACCTTCTCTGCACTCCCTCAATAGCAAGAACGTCCTTCCTCAGATTAGGAGACCAAAACTGTACACAATATTCCAACTGAGGCCTCAGTAAGGCCCTGTACAACTGCAGTAAGACCTCCCTGCTCCCATACTCTCATCCCCTAGCTATGAAGGCCAACATACCATTTGCCGCCTTCATCGCCTGCTGTACCTGCATGCCAACTTTCAATGACTAATGTACCATGACACCCAGGTCTCGTTGCACCTCCCCTTTTCCTAATTTGCCGCCATTCAGATAATATTCTGCCTTTATGTTTTTGCCCCCAAAGTGGATAACCTCACATTTATCCACATTATACTGCATCTGCCCTGCATTTGCCCACTCACCTAACCTGTCCAAGTCACCCTGCAGCCTCTTAGCGTCCTCCTCACAGCTCACACCGCCACTCAGCTTAGTGTCATCCGCAAACTTGGAGATATTACACTCAATTCCTTCATCTAAATCATTAATGTATATTGTAAAGAGCTGGGGTC
This sequence comes from Pristiophorus japonicus, assembly GCF_044704955.1. Taxonomy (NCBI): domain Eukaryota; kingdom Metazoa; phylum Chordata; class Chondrichthyes; family Pristiophoridae; genus Pristiophorus; species Pristiophorus japonicus. The sequence continues at coordinate 129,730,936 of NC_091990.1, read as the reverse complement.
CCAACACTGAGCCCTGCGGCACCCCATGAGTCACTGCATGTCATTCTAAAAAGGACCGTTTATCCCGACTCTCTGTTTTCTGTCTGCCAACCAGTTCTCTATCCACGTCAGTACATTACTCCCAATACCATGTGCTTTAATTTTGCACACCAATCTCTTGTGTGGGACCTTGTCAAAAGCCTTTTGAAAGTTCAAATACACCACATCCACTGGTTCTCCCTTGTCCACTCTACTAGTTACATCCTCAAACAATTCTAGAAGATTTATCAAGCATGATTTCCCTCTCATAAAATCCATGCTGACTTGGACCGATCCTGTCACTGCTTTCCAAATGCGCTGCTATTTCATCTTTAATAATTGATTCCAACATTTTCCCCACTACTGATGTGAGGCGAACCGGTCTATAATTTTTCTCTCCGTCCTTTTTTAAAAAGTGGGGTTACATTAGCTACTCTCCAATCCATAGGAACTGATCCAGAGTCAATCGACTGTTGGAAAATGATCACCAATGCATCCACTATTTCTAGGGTCGCTTCCTGAAGTACTCTGGGATGCAGACCATCAGGCCCCGGGGATTTATCGGTCTTCAATCCCATCAATTTCCCTAACACAATTTCACGCCTAAAAAGGATTTCCTTCAGCTCCTCCTTCTCACTCGACCCTCGGTTCCCTAGTATTTCCGGAAGGTTATTTGTGTCTTTCGTGAAGACAGAACCAAAGTATTTGTTCAACTGGTCTGCCATTTCTTTGTTCCCCATTATAACTTCACCTGAAACTGACTGCAAGGGACCTACGTTTGTCTTCACTAATCTTTTTCTCTTCACATATCTATAGAAGCTTTTGCAGTCAGTTTTTATGTTCCCAGCAAGCTTCCTCTCATTCTCTATTTTCCTCCTCCTTTTTAGACCCTTTGTCCTCTGCTGCTGAATTCTAAATTTCTCCCAGTCCTCAGGTTTGCTGCTTTTTCTGGCCAATTTATATGCCTCTTTCTTGGATCTAACACTATTCTTAATTTCCCTTGTTAGCCACGGTTGAGCCTTTTTTATTTTTACTCCAGACAGGGATGTACAATTGTTGAAGTTCATCCATGTGATCTTTAAATGTCTGCCATTGCCTATCCACCGTCAACCCTTTAAGTATCATTCTCCAGTCTATCCTGGCCAATTCACGTCTCATATCGTCAAAGTTTCCTTTCTTTAAGTTCAGGACCCTAGTCTCTGAATTAACCGTGTCACTCTCCATCTTAATGAAGAATTCTACCATATTATGGTCACTCTTCCCCAAGGGACCTCGCACATCAAGATTGCTAATTAGTTCTTTTTCATTACACATCACCCAGTCTAGGATGGCCAGCCCTCTAGTTGGTTCCTCGACATATTGGTTAGAAAACAATCCCTAATACACTCTAGGAAATCCTCCTCCACCGCATTGCTACCAGTTTGGTTAGCCCAATCTATATGTAGATTAAAGTCGCCCACGATAACTGCTGTACCTTTATTGCATGCATCCCTAATTTCTTGTTTGATGCTGTCCCCAACCTCACTACTACTGTTCGGTGGTCTGTAAACAACTCCCACTGGCGTTTTCTGTCCTGTGGTATTGCGTAGCTCCACCCATACCGATTCCACATCATCCAAGCTAATGTCTTTCCTTACTATTGCGTTAATTTCCTCTTTAACCAGCAACGCCACCCCACCTCCTGTTGCTTTCTGTCTATCCTTCATGAATGTTGAATACCCCTGGATGTTGAGTTCCCAGCCTTGGTCACCCTGGAGCCATGTCGCCATGATGCCAATTATATCATATTCGTTAATTGCTGCCTGTGCAGTTAATTCGTCCACCTTATTACGAATACTCCTCGCATTGAGGCACAGAGCCTTGCATCGTATATACAGCACAGAAACAGGCCCCTTCAACTCAATCAGTCCATGCCGGTATTTTTGCTCCACTTGAGCCTTCTCCCATCCTTCCTCATCTAATTCTATCACCGCAAACCTCTATTCCCTTCTCTCAAATGTACTTGTCTAGCTTCCCTTAAATGCATCTATACTATTCGCCTCAAATACTTCCTGTGGTAGTGAGTTCCACATTCTCACCACTCTGGGTAAAGAAGTTTCTTCTGAATTGCCTATTTGATTTCTTGGCAACTTTCTTGCATTGATGCATTCTAGTATTACATTGAAGGCCTCTGGTTTGGTTCCTCCCCACAAATTGTACCAAGTCCTGTTCACCCTTCACCCATCATTCCTATGGTCGCTACTTACATTGGTTCCTGGTCCAGCAATGCCTAAAATTTACAATTCTCATCCTTGTGTTCAAGTCCCTTCATGGCCTCACCCCTCCCTATCTTTGTAACCTCCTTCAGCCCTACAACCATATAAAAACTCTGTGTTCCTCCAGTACAGCCCTTTTGTGCATCCCCAATTTCTTTCACTCCACCATTGACGGCCATAACGTTAGCTGCCTCGGCCATAAGCCCTGGAATTCCCTCGCTAAACGTCTCTGCCTCTCTACCTCTCTCTCTTCATTTAAGATTTCCTGAAAACCTACATCTTTGACCAAGCTTTTGGTCACATATCTTAACATTTTCTTACATGGCTAGGTGTCAGATCTGTCTGATAACACTCCTGTGAAATGCCATGGAATGTTTTACTTGCATGAAGGCTGTACATAAATGCAAGTTGTTGGGCGAAGTGTGACTGATGCTTATGAAACCTTACTCCAGTGGGGAGGGAAGAGAAAATCACCAAGCAGAAACAAATAACAATCAGAATCCGAGTTGTTGCTTGGTATGAGTAATCTAGGGTTGATTGAAGATGAGGACTTGGCTGGCTGAAGTTATTTTTATCACAGTTTATTTCATTCTTGCATTAAACGTGTCTTGGGACTTTAAACTTCAAGTTGAAGATTACTTGGAATAGAGTTGACAGCTTTGACTGATACCAGATTTATAACTTATTGTCCCACAACACGATGATTCTCCTTTCTAAAAACTTAAATTAAAAAAAAAATTAACTCTTTGTTGTCTCGGCAATCTCAAGCATGTTGAATCAGCAGCTTAAAAAGACTGCAGAATGTAATGATATTTCGTTAAGTTATTAGTCAGTGTCACTGTCAGCTCTTTTTAGCACAAGATCTTTTGCAAAAATTACTCGAGTTTTGTTGGGGTCAAGTTTCGGCCTGAGTTCCTATATTTTTGGAGCAACTGGTTTAGAATGGAGTATCTTAGAAATTGCAATTCTCGGCATTTAGTTTGCTCCAGTTCTAGTCAGTTAGAACAGTTTCATTTTGGAACAGATTTTTTTTTTTCAAAAGAGGACGTGTCCGACCACTTACGCCTGTTTTGAAAGTTTAGGCAGTGAAAACTTACTCCAAATTAACTTAGAATGGAGTAAGTGTAGATTTTTGTACGCTCAGAAAAACCTTGCCTACACTTTACAAATCAGGCGTAGGTTACAAATCAGGTGTAGGGAACGAGGGGGGGGAAGGGAAGTAATTAAATTCTACAAGCATTCAACAGTCTTATACAAATAAAGAGCCACCCTGAATAAAAAATTATAAACAAAGCAAATAAAAAATATTGAATATTCCTACCTGTGTGAAGCAACAGCAGCCTTCGAGCTGCGGTGCTTCAGGCAGGCCTTCTATGTAGGAGACAGGCAGCGTCAGTGGCTCGACGGCAGGTGAAGAAACAGCAAGCAACCTTCGAGCTGCGAAGGAGGTTGAGGCCATTTGGCCACAGGATAGGGGCGGCGGCAGCGGCTCGACGACAGCCGAAGAAACAGGAAGCAGCCTTCGAGCTGCGAAGGAGGCTGAGGCCATTCGGCCAGGGGACAGGGTAGGCGTGCAAAGCACTGGGAGGGAGAGCCAGCCTGCTAGCCAGTTTGAAACTTACATTTGTAATTCAGTATGGGTGCTGCATTATCAACACCATGGATTATGCAATGGTTCGCCAGCAATTCACTGCATAGGAGAGAATTGATTAGAGCTCACCGCACCAGGCACGTCATAGCCCGTAGGCTGATGGGCAGCAGACCTTACCCATGTCGGCAATATCGAGCCAGGCACCCGTACCTGGACATGAGCGAGGCTGATTGTGTCAAAAGGCTGCGTTTCTGCAGAGAAGTTGTCGTTGAGATCTGTGAAATGCTGAGAGCAGATTTGCAGCCCAGAAGTAGAACGCCAACTGCCTTGTCTGTTGAAGTGAAGGTAACAGCTGCACTTGCCTTCTATGCCTCGGGATCGTTTCAGGCGACAACTAGAGATGCGTGCGTCATCTCTCAACTTGCAATACTTGCCTGCGTTTACCAGGTCACGGCTGCACTGTATGTGCGGAAGAATGAATTCATCAAGTTCCCAATGACCGCACAAGCGATTTATGAGAGGGTTATGGACTTCTTCAGGATTGCTGGCTTCCCAAAGGTACAGGGCTGCATTGATTGTACCCACATCGCCTTGCGAGCACCTGTGGAGGATTCCGAGCAGTACAGGAATAGAAAAGGTTTCCACTCCATCAGTGTGCAGCTCGTGTGTGATGACAAGCAGCGCATCATGTCAGTCGATTCGAGATACTCTGGCAGCACTCATGATGCGTTCATCCTACGCGACAGCATTATATCTGACATGTTTGAGCAGCAGCCAGAGGGCAGAGCTGGCTACTGGGAGACAAAGGGTACGGCCTGGCCACCTGGCTCATGACGCCCCTACGCGTGACACGGACGGAAGCTGACGGTCAATACAACATGGCGCACATTGCGACGCGCAGCATAATTGAGAGAACCATTGCCATATTGAAACAGCGTTTCTGATGCCTGGACCATTCCAGAGGCCACTTGCAATACTCTCCTCAGATTGTCGGTCACTTCACTGTTGTGTGCTGCATGCTGCATAACTTAGCCATCATGAAGCAGCAGGAGCTGGTAGTGGAACCAGAAGACCCACATGAGGGGCCAGTGCCTGATGATAGTAATTTGGAAGAGCAGGATGATGATGACGATCAGGAAAGCATGCAAGTACCTGATGCCGGAGCATGAGGTCGGAAGAGGGCCGTCCATCGTGCTCCTTTAACGATTGCTCGAGTTCTGCGCCAGTAGCTCATCCGTGAACGCTTCAATTACTGATGCCTGAGGGCTCTGAGACAACTGTTGCGCATGGACATGTTTATTCTTTGGAGTTGTTCCTATGTTGTGTTATGTTAATAGAACACGATTCAGTTTTAATGAAAAAGTATTTTATTGAAAAGTTAACGTCACTGTAATAAAATATTTACTGTATCAAACTTTACTTTTTAATATGACTCTTGAAGATCACTTAAAAACTTTTAAGATCACAAACTTGTAAAGTGACAAGAGTTACAAAACAATTTCAATGTGAAAAATCTTACACTCTTCAGATCACTTAAACTTCAGAATCACTTTGTAGGTGCAAAATTAAATAGGATACAAAATGTGAGAGCATTTACACTAAAAGATCACTTAAAACCCAAAGACCACTTATAAGTTGTAAAGTTACAAAACTTACAAAACAATTTCAATTTGAAAAACTCTACTACAGCTACATCAAGAACAAGAACAAAAGCAGCAAAGAAAGGCTGCAACCATGTCTCATCCACATCTCAGTGAATGTTCACTTCTTCATGGGGGTGTCATTTGATTGGCCGGGCTGTGTGCCCTTGCAGCAGCTACCTCCATGAGGGCCTGTGCCGCCACTTGCAGGCCCTCCCTGACGGCCTGTGCCGTCGATTGCACTCCCTGAGACATTCCCTCCCTAAGTTCCCGTGTCATTACTGCTATTTCACCCATCAGTACCGTCACCTCTTCACCCACTGCTCTGACGCTGCGGTTGAGTGATCGGGTAAGCTCATTGGTCTCCATACACAATGCCACAACCTGAGCCACATCTGTTGCATGCTGCATCTTAGGAGAGCGTGTCTCCAATCACCACCTCCTCTGCCTGGGTCTGCCTCGCGGCACCACTACACTGGGAGGCGCAGGCAGGGACGGTGGGATGCGTGGTGTTTCAAACGGCACCACTACATGGGAGGCGCGGCCTGGGACGGTGGGACACTCAGTGTTCCAGATGGCAGTACTAGAGTGAGAGGCGCGGGCTGGGACGGTGGGGTGCTCGGTGTTCCAGATGGCTGTACTAGAGTGAGAGGCGCGGGCTGGGACGGTGGGGTGCTCGGTGTTCCAGATGGCTGTACTAGAGTGAGAGGCGCGGGCTGGGACGGTGGGACACTCAGTGTTCCAGATGGCAGTACTAGAGTGAGAGGCGCGGGCTGGGATGGTGTGGCCCTGGGTCTTGCATCCGACACCGCTCGAGTGTGAGCTGTGGGCTGGGATGGTGGGTGAATGGGTATAAACTGCCCCATGATATCACCAGCACCACTGGGACCGGCAACGTCGGTATCAAAACCATGAAAGGTGGAACCAGAACCTATGCAAGGGGTTGAAACTCTGATGCCACTTAATGTGTGCTCATAAACATTAATTTGGAAGGATTCCCCTGTAGACATTTTAGTCATCGCTGCCAGCATCCAGTCTGGATCGTCCGCATCTGGTTCTACTGGTTCTTGTTCTGGATCTTCAGGGTTGGCATCATCATCATCATCATGTTCTGCAAAATATATCAGAAGAGTCAAATGTCTAACAGCAAGGGAGGGGGCAGGATGGGTGGCATGAGTACTGTCACACATAGCAAGCCAGGCAGCAGGTTGATTTGAAGGGCCATGATGCATTTCCAGGACTTGCCCTCTTCCTCGCGTGCGGGTCCAGCTTGTGCTGTACTGATTGCTTTTCTCCATGTACCACTCATCATAGCTACCCTCTGTTCCAAGGGTGTCAGTGGATGCAGATTGGGCATGTCTCCTCCTGTTCGAGTTGCTTCCCTTTTGTTGTGGGCCAATTTCTTCTGCAAAGAGTAAAATATAACTTTTTACGGGGTGGGATATACAGATAGTCACACGACAATTACGATTACATTAAAAAATGAAAATATCACTTACACTAACTACTTGACCAAGGTCGTGCCATTTCTTTTTACACTGGCTTCCAGATCTCATGGTGTGCACCACTGTGCAGTAATCTTCTGCAACTTGGTTCCAGCGTTTCTTCATTTCTTTGGGTGGCACTTTTATGCGACCTCTGTTGCTGGTATCTAGCTCCTGCCATCTCCGCTCAATGACGTTTACTAATATCTCCACTTCCTCATGCAAGAAATTCTTTGTTCTTGGTGGACGTTGTTCCATTGCTGTATTGAATTAACACTCTTATTTTTCAAAGGACACAGTCCTTATTTTGCATGCACCTATGCAGCACTTGTTCTGGAAGCTGAGCAACAAAAAGCAGCACTCACTGATTTTAGCAGGTGATTTCTTCAACATTGCTGCCAGAAGCACTCCTTCAGGCACAAAAAAATCACCACGATTCAATCCCAAGCCTTTCCAGAGGTCCACAAGACAAATCAGCACTTTTCTTCAAGTTCTTTTAAAAATGGCTGAGTGGCAATGTTTGTGACCTACTGCGTGTGCGCGCGCTCCAACGCGTACGTGCAGGGCTGCCGGCACGGTGCCCTCGCATCTAAGTTAGCCCCGCCCCCCTGCACTTCCAGAATCAGCGCGACGCTGTGGCTCCGTCTCCCGCTGATCTCTGCGCGCCGAGTTCCGAGGGACCTGCAGGGAGGCCGAGAATTCCAAGGTAAGTTTTTTGGCGCGAAATATGGGCATCGATGTCGGGGCTGTGCCGTTCTAGGCACGGCCCGAAACTTGACCCTGTTATTTCTCTTTTTTTAAATGTGAATGATTATGACTTCATAAGGGGAAAGTTACTTGGCCCAATAGTGCAATAGAGATGAAGTGGCATCAGTACAGATGTATATTCCTTGTTGGATGGAAGAAAGCAAGGCTCCATACCAGGGATATTCGCTGAACAAAAATCCAGCCGCAACCACCGCAATGCTGGAGTCCTTGATCTCGATGAGACGTGAAGGGTGCATAAAACTAAGTTCACTTGCTCCAGCAGGAAAGCATGGGCCCTGCTCCATCAACTTGGTGGCACAACCCCGCCTATAAATACAAAACGACCATCAGAACAAAAGCCATTGCATCCCACTTGATACAAACACCAAAGGCTCGGGTGGACAAAGAATTTCGGCGCCAGGTGAAACGGCAGCTTTCGACAAACTTGATAGCAGCATCAAGATTGTCAACTATGTCGGATCCATTCACCTTGGACAACCTAAATGCAGCCCTGTCGACAACCGAATCCGGAAAAGCTGCTGGTCCAGATGATAACCCAGAATTATTAAAAGCACTGGGATCCAAAGCGAAGAGATGGTTGACCACCTTCTCTGAAGTACTGGCAACTGGTAAAATTCCACCTATTTGGAGGGAGACTAAAATAAGCACGTTATAAAATGCTGGAGAGGCTGATACTCCACAGACTAGCCCCCACCATCGAGCCAATCATTCCGAAGGAGCAAATGGGCTTTAACAATACACATCGAAGCAGGAGTCCAGCACCAGCTCAAGATCGCCGTAGCACTTGTGGACCTGTCAGTAGCGTATGACACAGTATGGAAGCATGGACTGCTTTTCAAACTCTCCACCATTTTACCCAGCAGAACAACAATCCATCTTCTCAACTCCATGCTTAACAACCGATGCTTCCTTGTGTATTCTAGTACCCAGAAGAGCAGATATAGGACATTGAACAACGGACTCCCACAGGGTTCTGTCCTGGCACCCATGTTAATTCAACGTTTACACCCCAGTGATCTGCCCGAAACGTAGTCCCGCAAGTTCGTATATACTGATGACATTGCCTGGGCCACGCAAAACATTAATCTGTCCATCACTGAAGAGACCCTGACCAGTGATTTACAGAGGATGGAGGCCTACTTCCGCCGATGGCGACTTTGGCTAAACCCGCAAAAGACCGTCACCTCGACATTCCACCTCAACACCCATCAAGCAAACCAAGCTTTGAAAGTCTCCTTCTACGGCGCAGAGGTAAACCATGCCAAAATCCTCTCCTACTTAGGAGTCTCACTTGATTGCACCCTGTCATATAGACCTTGGGAAGGAACTGAAGAGTAGGGTCAACTTCATCCAGAAACTCGCACGATCCACATGGGGAGCAGACACTTAAACCCTCTGTATGGCAATATTCGTCCTAGTCTACTCTACAGTGGAGTACTGCTCTCTGGCATGGTTAACAAGTCTGCATGTCAAATCCGTTGATGTCCAGCTGAATTCTAACATGAGACCAGCAACTAGCCAACAACTACGACATGCCTGGATTCTTTAGCACAGTCAGGAGCACCAAGGTCCTACCCCACTGCGGGCCAAGAATGGAGAGGTACTCATCAAGAACAGAGAGGCAGGCAGTCAATGCCCACTGGAAGGAGCATTTTGAAGATCTTCTTATCCGAGACTCTGTCTTCAATGTGAGTGTCCTCGAATCCATCCTGCAGCATGCTTACCCACCACCACGTCAGCGCAAGCCCTGCCTAGCATGAGGTTGAAAAGGCCATCCGACAACTGAAGAACAACGAGGCCTCAGGATCAGATGGAATTCCTGCTGAAGCACTAAAGCATAGTGGAGAAGCACTATTGGCGCGAATCCATGAACTCATTTCTCTTATTTGGAAGGAAGAGAGCATGCCAATGGATCTTCAAGAAAGGTGACAAGTCCGATTGCGCTAATTACAGAGGAGTTTCCCTGCTGTCTGCCACAGGGAAAATCATCACAAGAATCATCCTCAATCGCCTTCTCCCTGTGGCTGAAGAGCTCCTCCCAGAGTCCCGATGCAGATTCTGCCCACTAAGGAGCACAATGGACATGATCGTCACCGTTCGTCAAATGCAAGAAAAATGCAGGGAGCAGCACCAACCCCTGTGCAGGGCCCACTTTGACCTCACAAAGGCCTTCGACACTGATTATGGAGTATCCTCCTCAAATTCGGCTGCCCTCAAAAGTTTGTCACCATCCTCCGCCTGATCCAAGATGACATGCAAGCCGTGATCCTGACCAACGGATCCACCACAGACCCAATTTACGTATGGACCGGGGTCAAGCAGGGCTGTGTCATCGCACCAACATTCTTATCGATCTTCCTTGCTGCAATGCTCCATCTTACCCTCAGCAAGCTCCCCATTGGAGTGGAGCTAATCTACAGAACAAACAAGAAATTGTTCAACCTCCATCGCCTCCAATCCAGATCCAAAATCATTCCATCCTCTGTCATTGAATTACAGTACGCAGACGACGCTTGCATTTGCGCACACACAGAGGTCGAACTCCAAACCACCGTCAACACCTTCACGGAAGCGTTCGAGAGTATGGGCCTTACACTAAACATCCATAAGACAAAGGTTCTCTACCAACCTGTCCCTGCCACACAGTACTGCCCCCTGATTATCAAAATCCATGACAAGGCCTTGGACAATGTGGACCATTTTCCTTACCTTGGGAACCTATAACAACAAGGGCAGATATCGATGACTAAGTCCAACACCACCTCCAGCGTGCTAGTGCAGTCTTCGGTCGTCTGAGGAAGAGTGTGTTTGAAGACCAGAATCTCAAACCCAGCACCAAGCTTATGGTCTACAGAGTAATAGTGATACCCGCCCTCCAAGTGCTTCAGAGACATGGACTATGTACAGCAGGCACCTCAAAGCACTGGAGAAGTACCACCAACGCTGCCTCCGCAAGATCCTTCAAATCGATTGGCAGGATAGTCACACCAACGTCTGTGTGTTCGGGCCACATCGCCTGCATGCCTGATACTAGACTCCCAAAACAAGCACTCTACTCGGAGCTCTGACACAACAAGCGAGTCCCAGGTGGGCAGAGGAAACACTGAGGATACCCTCAAAGTCTCTCTGAAAAAGTGTAACATCCCCACCGACACCTGGGAATCCCTGGCCCAAGACTGCTCAAAGTGGAGGAGAAGCATTCGGGAAGGCGCCGAACACCTCTAGTCTCTTCGCCGGGAGCACGCGGAAACCAAGCGCAAACAGCAGAAGGAGCGCTCAGCAACCTAAGCACCTCGTCCCTTCAACCACCGTCCGCCCCACCTGTGACAGAGACTGTAGGTCCCGCATTGGAGTCATCAGTCATCTGAGAACTCATTAGTGTGGAAGAAAGTCATCCTCGACTCCGAGGGACTGCCTAAGAAGAAGAGAAGAATATGAGAATTATCACCGGTGCGCTTTTATCGATACCAACACCTTGGCTGCCTGAACTATCAAACATCGCACCACCACACCTATGCCGTGAATAATCAGTCTCCAGAGAATACAACCGCAACACCAGCAAAGACATGCCGATCCAGGCCGACTTGAACAACCTACCACCAGCCCGTCTCAAATCTAGAAGGCCATTTTGGACCGTCGCCGAAGCCCTTCAGCGATCTCCCCATAGCCTTGATGACCGATGGTGAAATGCTCCGAAGATCTGTGACATATGGAATGGATTCCTTATAGAGGACCCCACAGTACAACCTGAAGGATCAAACCTTCTTTGCACAGTGGACAACCACCAATTGCCTCAGAACTGGTCATGGTAGATGCTGCCAACTTCTTCATAGATGGAAGATTAAAGCATCCTCATCATGTGACTCTGGAGCTCCTAATCAGAACTTGGAGCACATCATTGAGCACTGCCCTCGTAGGAAATTCGCAAGCAGCCTACAAGATATCAATGCTGCTGCACTGGAAGCTTTGGCCTGGATATCCACCCTAGATATTCACATTTGATTTGCTTTGCTACTATCATGACAGAAGAAGAAATACTGATGTAGTGGCTCAACAATTCTGTTTCCAACATCTAGGCTAAATATAGGGCCTTGTGCTATCAAATAGAAAAATCTGCAAGCTAGTGTATTCTGAGATCATCAATCGCTAACATACTGAAATGAATGGACCTGAAATTTCCTCCAATCCACAAGAAAAGTTCGCATCCACCTGGTGCCTCCATGTCTTCGGACTCTTCTAGTCTTGGGCCTGTCGGCGTACGCCTGAGTAAAGGCCCACGGATCCCAGTGCACATGCGGTTTGCAAGCGCTCTGGGATCATGTGGGCTGGCCCAACCAATCAAAAAGGGGATTCCCATTATGCTTAAGGGGATTCCATTTATATACAGAAACCCATATGCATATTAGGAATGACATAAAAATCATACTTCCACGCAACCTAAATAAAAATAAATCACCACGTTTAAAATTAATAAAAATACAATTCAATTAAACATTTAAAACAAAAAATTTATTTTTTGAAAAATAAATGTAAACATTTTTAAAGGGGCCAAGAATAATTTAAACTAATTTTGTTAATTTTTGAATGATAAATGATTTAAAAAAATATATTTTAATATTTATTTTCACCCTTACACTGGTAAAAGAAGGCCCTATGTCTGTTTTTAACCAGGCGTAAGGGTTTCATGGGCATTTGCTGGGCAGTAGTTGGGCCCGACTCTCCTTTAGCAAATGTCTATTTCCTGCGCAATGTATGTGGAGACCCGGAACTTGTGGGGCACTTGCGACCGTGGTCATAAAATCCAGGCCAATATCTTTATAAAGGAATTCTAATACCAATACTCTACTGAACCCGATGGAGCTGAAATCCTTTCTTTTAGTCGATGATCAAATTATAAAAGACTCCTTTCTAAAACTATAGACTAGAATTTGCTTGTAAAAATAACGGTGAGGCTAATGGTGCTCGCCGTTATTTATGTGTAACTGGTACAGCAACTTCAGGCAAGGAGCTGATATGCGGTTAAATGTGAATAGCCAAAAGTTGCTGTCCGAGTTGTGCCGTTCAGCTGTGAGCTTCGCGAAAATACCACTTTTCTGTCTGCCTTACCATTGACACGCATTGAATGCTGTATTTGTGTGGTATTTAGATATTTAGGACTAATAATTAGTAGCTAAGTACCCTTTTAATAATGTAATAATTGTAATCTAGTTTCTCTTTGATCTCCCCTCTTAATTTCTCCAAGCTCACCTTATCCATGAGACCCACTTTCTGCTCTCTTGACCCTACTCCCATTAAACTGTTGACCATCCAACTTCCTTTTCTGGCTCCCATGTCAGCCAACATTGTTAACGGTTCTCTTTACCTCAGGTACTGCTCCCCTCTCCTTCAAATCTGCTGTCATCACCCCTCTCCTTAAAAAACCAACCCTTGATCCCACTTCACTTACTAGCTATCGCCCCATCTCCAACCTCCCTTTCCTGTCCAAAGTACTTGAACGTGTTATTGCCTTCCAAATTCGTGACCATCTTTTCATGAATTCAATGTTTGAATACCTTCAATCTGGCTTTCGCCTCTGCCACAGTACCGAAACTGCTCTCATCAAAGTCACAAATGACATACTTTGTGACTGTGACAAAGGTAAACTGTACCCCCTCGTCCTTCTGGACCTGTCTACAGCCTTTGACACAGTTGGCCATTCCAACACCTCTCCACCAATGTCCAGCTAGGTGGGACTGCACTCGCCTGGTTCCATTCTTATCTATTTAATTGTAGCCAGAAAAATCTCCAGCAATGGCTTCTTTTCCCACTCCCGCATCGTTATCTCTGGTGTCCCCCAAGGATCTCTCCTTTGTCCCCTCTTATTACTCATCTATATGCTGCCCCTTGGCGATATCATCTGAAAACACGGAGTCAGTTTCCACATGTACGCAGACGACATCCAGCTCTATCTCTCCACCACTTCTGTCAACCCCTGCTTGGTATCTAAATTGTCAGATTGCTTGTCTGACATCCAATACTGGATGAGGTGAAATTTTCTCCAATTAATTATTGGGAAGACGGAAGCCATTATCTTTAGTCTCCGCCACAAACTGCGCTCCCTAACCACTGACTCCATCCCTCTCCCTAGCATTAATCTGAGGGTGAACAAGACTGTTCATAACCTAGGTGTCATATTTGACCCTGAAATGAGTTTCTAGCCACATATCCACGACGTAACTAAAACCGCCTTTTTCCACCTCCGTAATATTGCCCACCTCCGCCCTGCCTCAACTCTTCTGCTGCTGAAACCCTCATTCATGTCTTTATTACCTCTAGACTTGACTACTCCAACTCACTCCTGGCTGACCTTCCACATTCCACACTACAAAAACTTGAAGTCATCCAAAACTCAGCAGCCCGTGTACTAACCCGCACCAAGTCAAAATCACCCATCACCCCTGTGCTTTCTGACGTACATTAGCTCCCAGTTAAACAACGCCTCGATTTCAAAATTCTCATCCTTGTTTACAAATCACTCCATGGACTTGCCCCCTCCCTATCCCTGTAATCGTTTTCAGCCTCACAATCCCACAAGATGTCTGCGCTCCTCAAATTCTGCCCTCTTGAATATCCCTCATTATAACTGCTCAACCATCGGTGGTCATGCCTTCAGCTGCCTGGGCCCTAAGCTCTGGAGCTCCCTCCCTAAACCTCTACGCCTCTGTACCTCTCTTTCCTCCTTTAAGACACTCCTTAAAACCTACCTCTCTAAACAAGCTTTTGGTCATCTGCCTTAATTTCTTCTGTGGCTCGGTGTCAAATTTATCTGTTTGTCTGTAACGCTGTTGTGAAATACTACGTTAAAGGCTTAATTTCTATCCTCCTCGTTATTTATTACATTTCCGAGTTTTATCGGCCGACAATGAAATTATGCCCCATAAGCCCAAGTCCAGGTCATAATATGTATCAGAAAGAGCAATGGTCCAAATATCGACCCTTGAAACATAGAAACATAGAAACATAGAAAATAGGTGCAGGAGCAGGCCATTCAGCCCCTCTAGCCTGCACCGCCATTCAATGAGTTCATGGCTGAACATGAAACTTCAGTACCCCCTTCCTGCTTTCTCGCCATAACCCTTGATCCCCCGAGTAGTAAGGACTTCATCTAACTCCCTTTTGAATATATTTAGTGAATTGGCCTCAACTACTTTCTGTGGTAGAGAATTCCACAGGTTCACCACTCTCTGGGTGAAGAAGTTTCTCCTCATCTCGGTCCTAAATGGCTTACCCCTTATCCTCAGACTGTGACCCCTGGTTCTGGACTTCCCCAACATTGGGAACATTCTTTCTGCATCTAACCTGTCTAAACCCTTCAGAATTTTAAACGTTTCTATGAGGTCCCCTCTCATTCTTCTGAACTCCAGTGAATACAAGCCCAATTGATCCAATCTTTCTTGATAGGTCAGTCCCGCCATCCCGGGAATCAGTCTGGTGAACCTTCGCTGCACTCCCTCAATAGCAAGAATGTCCTTCCTCAAGTTAGGAGACCAAAACTGTACACAATACTCCAGGTGTGGCCTCACCAAGGCCCTGTACAACTGTAGCAACACCTCCCTGCCCCTGTATTCAAATCCCCTCGCTATGAAGGCCAACATGCCATTTGCTTTCTTAACCGCCTGCTGTACCTGCATGCCAACCTTCAATGACTGATGTACCATGACACCCAGGTCTCGTTGCACCTTCCCTTTTCCTAATCTGTCACCATTCAGATAATAGTCTGTCTCTCTGTTTTTACCACCAAAGTGGATAACCTCACATTTATCCACATTATACTTCATCTGCCATGCATTTGCCCACTCACCTAACCTATCCAAGTCACTCTGCAGCCTAATAGCATCCTCCTCGCAGCTCACACTGCCACCCAACTTAGTATCATCCGCAAATTTGGAGATACTGCATTTAATCCCCTCGTCTAAATCATTAATGTACAATGTAAACAGCTGGGGCCCCAGCACAGAACCTTGCGGCACTCCACTAGTCACTGCCTGCCATTCTGAAAAGTACCCGTTTACTCCTACTCTTTGCTTCCTGTCTGACAACCAGTTCTCAATCCACGTCAGCACACTACCCCCAATCCCATGTGCTTTAACTTTGCACATTAATCTCTTGTGTGGGACCTTGTCGAAAGCCTTCTGAAAGTCCAAATATACCACATCAACTGGTTCTCCTTTGTCCACTTTACTGGAAACATCCTCAAAAAATTCCAGAAGATTTGTCAAGCATGATTTCCCTTTCACAAATCCATGCTGACTTGGACCTATCATGTCACCATTTTCCAGATGCACTGCTATGACATCCTTAATAATTGATTCCATCATTTTACCCACTACTGAGGTCAGGCTGACCGGTCTATAATTCCCTGTTTTCTCTCTCCCTCCTTTTTTAAAAAGTGGGGTTACATTGGCTACCCTCCACTCCATAGGAACTGATCCAGAGTCAATGGAATGTTGGAAAATGACTGTCAATGCATCCGCTATTTCCAAGGCCACCTCCTTAAGTACTCTAGGATGCAGGCCATCAGGCCCTGGGGATTTATCTGCCTTCAATCCCATCAATTTCCCCAACACAATTTCCCGACTAATAAAGATTTCCCTCAGTTCCTCTTCCTTACTAGACCCTCTGACCCCTTTTATATCCGGAAGGTTGTTTGTATCCTCCTTAGTGAATACCGAACCAAAGTACTTGTTCAATTGATCCGCCATTTCTTTGTTCCCCGTTATGACTTCCCCTGATTCTGACTGCAGGGGACCTACGTTTGTCTTCACCAACCTTTTTCTCTTTACATACCTATAGAAACTTTTGCAATCCGCCTTAATGTTCCCTGCAAGCTTCTTCTCGTACTCCATTTTCCCTGTCCTAATCAAACCCTTTGTCCTCCTCTGCTGAGTTCTAAATTTCTCCCAGTCCCCAGGTTCGCTGCTATTTCTGGCCAATTTGTATGCCACTTCCTTGGCTTTAATACTATCCCTGATTTCCCTAGATAGCCACGGTTGAGCCACCTTCCCCTTTTTATTTTTACGCCAGACAGGAATGTACAATTGTTGTACTTCATCGATGCGGTCTCTAAATGTCTGCCATTGCCCATCCACAGTCAACCCCCTAAGTATCATTCGCCAATCTATCCTAGCCAATTCTCGCCTCATACCTTCAAAGTTACCCTTCTTTAAGTTCTGGACCATGGTCTCTGAATTTACTGTTTCATTCTCCATCCTAATGCAGAATTCCACCATATTATGGTCACTCTTCCCCAAGGGGCCTCGCACAATGAGATTGCTAATTAATCCTCTCTCATTACACAACACCCAGTCTAAGATGGCCTCCCCCCTAGTTGGTTCCTCAACATATTGGTCTAGAAAACCATCCCTTATGCACTCCAGGAAATCCTCCTCCACCGTATTGCTTCCAGTTTGGCTAGCCCAATCTATGTGCATATTAAAGTCACCCATTATAACTGCTACACCTTTATTGCATGCACCCCTAATTTCCTGTTTGATGCCCTCCCCAACATCCCTATTACTGTTTGGAGGTCTGTACACAACTCCTACTAACGTTTTTTGCCCTTTGGTGTTCTGCAGCTCTACCCATATAGATTCCACATCATCCAAGCTAATGTCTTTCCTAACTATTGCATTAATCTCCTCTTTAACCAGCAATGCTACCCCACCTCCTTTTCCTTTTATTCTATCCTTCCTGAATGTTGAATACCCCTGAATGTTGAGTTCCCAGCCCTGATCATCCTGGAGCCACGTCTCCGTAATCCCAATCACATCATATTTGTTAACATCTATTTGCACAATTAATTCATCCACCTTATTGCGGATACTCCTTGCATTAAGACACAAAGCCTTCAGGCTTGTTTTATTAACACCCTTTGTCCTTTTAGAATTTTGCTGTACAGTGGCCCTTTTTGTTCTTTGCCTTGGGTTTCTCTGCCCTACACTTTTCCTCATCTCCTTTCTGTCTTTTGCTTTTGGCTTCTTTTTGTTTCCTTCTGTCTCCCTGCATTGGTTCCCATCCCCCTGCCATATTAGTTTAAATCCTCCCCAACAGCACTAGCAAACACTCCCCCGAGGACATTGGTTCCAGTCCTGCCCAGGTGCAGACCGTCCGGTTTGTACTGGTCCCACCTCCCCCAGAACCGGTCCCAATGCCCCAGGAATTTGAATCCCTCCCTGCTGCACCACTGCTCAAGCCACGTATTCATCTGCGCTATCCTGCGATTCCTACTCTGACTATCACGTGGCACTGGTAGCAATCCCGAGATTACTACTTTTGAGGTCCTACTTTTTAATTTAGCTCCTAGCTCCTTAAATTCGTTTCGTAGGACCTCATCCCTTTTTTTGCCTATGTCGTTGGTACCAATGTGCACCACGACAACTGGCTGTTCTCCCTCCCATTTCAGAATGTCCTGCACCCGCTCCGAGACATCCTTGACCCTTGCACCAGGGAGGCAACATACCATCCTGGAGTCTCGGTTGCGGCCGCAGAAACGCCTATCTATTCCCCTCACAATTGAATCCCCTATCACTATCGCTCTCCCACTCTTTTTCTTGCCCTCCTGTGCAGCAGAGCCAGCCACGGTGCCATGAACTTGGCTGCTGCTGCCCTCCCCTGATGAGTCATTCCCCTCAACAGTACCCAAAGCGGTGTATCTGTTTTGCAGGGGGATGACCGCAGGGGACCCCTGCACTACCTTCCTTGCTCTACTCTTCCTGCTGGTCTTCCATTCCCTATCTGGCTGTGGACCCTTTCCCTGCGGTAAGACCAACTCACTACACGTGATACTCACGTCATTCTCAGCATCGTGGATGCTCCAGAGTGAATCCACCCTCAGCTCCAATTCCGTAACGCGGACCGTCAGGAGCTGGAGGCGGATACACTTCCCGCACACATAGTCGTCAGGGACACCGGAAGCGTCCCTGAGTTCCCACATGGTACAGGAGGAGCATAACACCCGACCGAGCTCTCCTGCCATGACTTAACCCTTAGATACACTTAAACTGGTAATAACAATGTTAAAAGTTACTGACCAATATAAGAAGAAAAAGAAAAACTACTCACCAATCACCAGCCAATCACTTACCCCCTAGGCTGTGACGTCACCTTTGTTTTTTTGCCTTCTCCCTGTAGCTGCACCGGCACGCCTCTCGCCGACCCCGGACTCGCGCTGCTCCGAGCTCCCGCCTCCTCGACTGACTGCTCCGAGCTCCCGCTGGCCTTTATAGGCCTCTCGCCGACCCCGGACTCGCGCTGCTCCGAGCTCCCGCCTCCTCGACTGACTGCTCCGAGCTCCCGCTGGCCTTTATAGGCCTCTCGCCGACCCCGGACTCGCGCTGCTCCGAGCTCCCGCCTCCTCGACTGACTGCTCCGAGCTCCCGCTGGCCTTTATAGGCCTCTCGCCGACCCCGGACTCGCGCTGCTCCGAGCTCCCGCCTCCTCGACTGAGGAGCACTACTGTATATATCCCTCCAGTCTGAACAACAACTGCTCTCTGCTTTCTGTCCCTTAGCAAATTTTGATTCTAAGCTTCCACTGTCCCATTAATCCCATGGGCTTTAATTTTGGCTGACAAGTACTTTATCAAACGCCTTTTGAAAGTCCATATACACATCAACCACACACTCATCAACCCCCTCTCCATTACTTCATCAAGTTAAAGAACTTGATCAAGTTAGTCAAATGCAATGTGTTTTTATCAAATCCATGCTGACTTTCATTAGCCTATAATTTTTCAAGTGTCAATTAATTTTGTCCCCAGTTTATTGTCAAAGTTTCCCCGCCACCGACGTTAGGCTAATTGCCGGGTTTATCTCTCTCCATTTTTGAGCAGGTGTGTAACATTTCCAATCTTCCAATCCTCTGGCACTGCCCCCGTATCTGAGGAGGATTGTAAGATTGTGGCCAAAGCTTCTGTAATTTCCAGCCTTACTTCCCTCAGTAACCTCGGCTGCATCCCATCCTGACAGGATGACTTTTCTACTTTGAGTACTGCCAACCTTATAAGTAGCTCCTCTATCTATTTTTATCCTATCCAATACTACCTCTTCCTTTACTGCTACATTGGCAGCAGCTTCTTCTCTAGTGAAGTACTCATACCTCAGCCATGCCTCTCCCTCCACAAGATCATCTCCTTTTTGGACCCTAATTTTTCCCACCCTTGACTACCTTTTTAATATTTATATGTGGATAAATTAATTTTCACATGGAAATTCTTGATTCGGGTGACCGAATAGGGCTGATTTCCCTGCTGGTCATGAAACCATGGACTCACAATCCTTGATTTTCTATTTAAATTAATGAGATTGTGGTAATCCTCAAACCCTTACCTCAACTGACCAACAGTCCCTGCTGAGATTTCTCAGGGATCGGCCATATCAAGTCATAAATCCATTTTCCTTGCAATGGGATTCTAGGATTTTTTTTTTCTGAGATCCACAAAATTGTGACTTGGTATTCCACAGCAGATTAATTAATACTTAGTACACCATCGTAAAAAATAACAGAGAGGGGGTTCCAGAGTTCATTTTGGGAAATAGTTAAATTTTATGACTACTTGATGGCAAAGTCCATACAAATAATCTATTGTGGTTTAAAATAAAATCCTCTAGCAGTGGGGATAAGTTTGTGGCATTGTAATGGTAAAATGTTCATTCACAGCTGTCTTACAGTACTTTAAGGATTTTGTTATAAAGCTTACATTTTCAATTATTCTGTTTGTTTTGCTAGACCCTTCCAGCTGCATTGCGTGCCCTGAAGGGTCGGGTAGCTCGGCAGTGCCTCATACAGGAGCTAAGTCTACATGTTCAACAAAATCGGGCAATACTGGATCACCAACAATTTGACTACACAGTCAGAATGATGAACTGTGCATTACAGGTAACATTTTCTGGTAATTGTTATCTTATAGTGACAAAATATTCTGATAGGTTTTTTTTAATAGTCTTATAAAGAAAAAGAATTGTACCATGTAACATTTTTCATCAATTTATAAATAGAACAAGAATACTTAAAATAAAGTGTGCTCACTTTCCCATTATGGAGCCACGTTATCTTGGTCATGTACAAAAATGTACTCAGTCAATATTGCTTGTACAATGTTTTATAAATTCTTTTACTCAGTATTTCGTACGGTATCTCAGCATTGCATTTCTGCTGAAGGGTATTTAGATGGGATAAATGCCATGAGGTATTTTTATTAGACCAGGGGCTAGAACCTCCACTTTTGTGGTTTCCGGCATGGGCGGTAAGAATGTGTTTTGAGATCACCGGCTTCTCGCCCATTCTCAAAACACCTAGTTTACATTTTTGTAAATGGGCGTTACCGTGAGCGATATAAAATGGGCGGCAGCGTTAAATGTTTTTGATCTACTGCTGTAAAGTGTGGCTGTCTTTAGCAACGGCATGGCAACGCTCGATTCCCATGATTCTGGAGGTCAAGGTTCACCATGACATGCGCAGAAGAGGAGACAGACAGAGAGAGAAGGAGCTCAGAGGGACTGAAGGCGTGGCTGGGTGTGGTGTGGCTGCTTTGGGAGGAAGGAGGGAGACTTTAGAGCTTCACAGCAAGTAGGCAAACAAAAAGTAGGTGTTATCAGCCACATATTTGACCGAATTTGGCCTATAATGGGGAGAGAGTAGGAGGCTGATGCTGGAGAGAGCAGTGAGGTGGGAGAGGAGCACATTGGAGGGCGCAAAAGAGCCAGGAGGTTCTCGGACAAGGCAAATGCCTCCCTCTTGCAGGAGGTCGAGTTACGCTTGGGTGATTTGACACACGGAGGGTGTAGGAAGCCCACCCCAAAGGCATACCAGAAGATCTGGACCGAGATAGCAGAGGTGGTCTTGTCGGCGACCAACGTGAGGTGCGTGAGGGCAACCAATGCCGCAAACGATGGAACGACCTTGTGGGATCTGCAAGAGTAAGTATTACATTGATTTACATATACTTATGTACTTATATAATTTGATTTGTAACAGTCATGAGTGACTATCAGCAGATGTGAGGTCTTGCACTTTTACCGGGAATATCTTACTCAAAGCCTGCGGTCACGGTGTGCATCTTTAGGTAAAGAATGATAATTATCATAATAATCATGATTACATCTCTCGGTTCTGTGTTGTATCAGTCTCTGTGACAGTACCTAGCAATGATCTCATGCCATGTTGTCCGATCACCTTTTACAGAAGAACCTATCGACGATGAGGTGAACTGGTGGGGGGCCACCAGTCCCCAGCAGCATCACTGAAATGGAGGAGCATGTGCTCGCACTCGTGGGGAAGCACCCCCGTACACCCACGGACGCATCTGCAGACCCTGAAGTGATGCCACGTGAGTAAAGCTTACACCATTGCATCATGTAAAGTCAACAGATGCCATACCCACTCATATCTGAACAATCATATATGATGATTTCTAAAATTGTTATAGAAATGATGCTGGCCGAATGAAAATCATTGCAATGCACAATGTGTTGACGGTCATGAAATGTGATGTCTATGATGATTTTGATAGGGATGGTGCTTTTGTCGTGCATATGCTGTGTGTAGCGCTGGACTCGCCTTGTCACCCTAGCACCCCCTTCTCCTCTAATAACCTCATTTGTGTTTTGCAGCTCAGCCAGCAACGTGGCCCCAGGGAAGACCACAGAGGCCAGAAGATGGGGGCGCAGAGCAGGAGTTGGTGGACGATCCTACTACATCTGGAGCTGAGGAACTCCGATTCTCGCCCGTCAATCCGCTGGATCTGTTCTCCACAGATGAGAGCGCGGACTTCGAAGAACCTGCATCACCAAGCTCCAGAAGCCATTCCACCCCAAGGCCATCTAGTGGTCCTCCGGTCATTCCCACCTCCACTCTGGAAGTACCGGCCCCAAGCACCTTGCCATAGGGCTCCCGATTTGTTCCCAGGACGGCGCCGACCCCGCAAAGGCCTTGTGGATGCAGCAGGTCTGTTCCACGAGCGCGACATGAGAACGGAGAGATGGTATAGTTGTCCAGGAGGACTGTAGACATTGGCGACCAGCTCATCGAAGTGTTGGGGGGGCATATCCCGACAGCTGGCCACCATGACCACGCATGGCGGAGGCCCTGGATGCGATAGCCAGGAACACTGCTGCTACAGGCCTCCCAGTGGTCTCCGAGTGCGGCACTCCACCCCTAGGATCCGCACCACCACTGCAAACAACAGATGAGAGCAAGGACCAAGATCCCGCTTCTGCATCAGAGAATGTTGCCCCCTTGACACCCCCCCACTCCCGTACCCGTGCAACCACCGCATCTGCCTTCACCCCCCCCCTGCCCCCCCAATGAGGCACCGCCTGAGGAGTTCCTCGGCCATGGCCGTGGAGCGAGGAGGGGAAGGGGTAGAGCTGGGGGAATTGAAAGTGAGGTGCATGTGCGCAGGTGATGGCTGTGTTATATCTCCACCTGGGTGTATGCAATTTGTTGCAACATATGGGGGGCTGGGGACCACGCTCCTGCTTTGCCTTTGTATTCTGTGTTGCTGGACATGTTGAAAATGTGATTTATGTCAATGGTGAAAAAAGTGGGGTGTGGGCGGGGGTTGGGTGTTATTGTTACTTATGATTTCAGACCAATGTTGGTATTAAATTTTTGTTATTGAACATAACCTTGTTGCGCAATGTCTCAGATAGCTGGACTGTTATACACTGGTGATTTCTTACCATGAAGGGTTAAATACAACTTAATATCAATCAACGTAAACTTTAACTGCCACCAAGGTGATGGGCACCATTGATGCCTGAGCTGCACACACACACAGCAGTGTGTCAGCATTGTCACTAACATCAGCACTCTTTCAGGCAAATCTTTCATCTTTCAGCTCCTCATGTAAGAGTGCGATTTAACAAATGCCAGCCACACCGCTGGCGTTCGTTCCAGTTAGTTCCACTTTTTGTGGGCAGTTTTTTGGGCGAGCGATATTGTGGGCAATATGTGAGCAAGGTGGTAAAATTGACGATGGGCGATCTCATGGCTGCTAGTTTGGGTATCATGGGAAGCCCCGTCTTGTGTGAGAACACCACCGCAGGTCGGGGCTATGAATAGAGCTGGAGTGCAGGGCCCTGGAACATCATGGGCCGCCCCGACCAGTGTGAGAACACCACCGCAGGTCAGGGCTATAAATAGAGCTGGAGCGCCAGGCCCTGGAACATCATGGTGGAGGTGCGGCGAATGAGGGTACGAGGCCCAGAAGAGCCAAGGGCCCAGGGGCAGCACGGACCTGCCCACACTGCAATATGTGTGCGCTAGGTCCGTGCAGCAGATCAGGTCTCCTGTCGTCCTGGTTAACCCTTGCCACTGGATAAAGGCCTAGCTCTGTCGAGCCCGTGTGGTGGCTGATTTGCAATGGTCACCACACGTTAAAAAAAATTCACATACAGGCATTTTCCACCCCCTCAACTGGAGTTCAGGACTGGAACATCGGGTCCTTCATTGAAATATCTGTGAACTCTCGTGAAAGCAAGTCATCCCCGTTCGAGTGACCGCCAGTGATGGGTGAGTTTGGATAAATATGCTCTTTACGACAAAAAACATTGGGCGGACATTAATATTGAATCTCGGCATTAATTCCGTGCGGAAAGCAACGCTGGGCGATATTATGGGCGTTGATTTCGCCCATTCTGCTGATTCCGCCCCAAAAAAGTGGCCGGGCGGTAATATTTTTTCCCGGCGTTAAGCACATGGGGAAAGTAACGTTCGCCGATAAATTTCCTAAAAATGCCTGTCAGTTTCCATTTTGTGCCAAAATGGGCAATATCTGGATGTTATACGTCAGTTCAGCGGTAAAGTGGGCGTTAAGTATGCAAAAAAAAGTGGAGGTTCTCGCCCCAAGTCTATTGTTCAGGTCAATTAGGTTGCAAAATGGCTCTGGGCCAAGCCCCAATTCCAGGTATGAAAATACCATGCAAAGTTGTGTGTTGCTCACTGCTGAGTGGGAGAAGGACCTGAGGGTTATATTGTACAAGTCATTGAAGGTCCATAACCAATGTCATTGATGCTACTGCAAGAACAACTAGGATGTTAGGATATATTGCCATGAGCCTTAAATATAAAACTAGAAATGCAATCCTTTCTCTGTAAAAGGCCTTGGTCAGACCACATCTACAAGACTGTATCCAGTTTTGGTCCTCTCTCCTGGTGAAGGATATAGAAGTCCTGTAAAAAGTTCAGAGAATGGCCACTGGATTAATACCAGGTTTAAAGGCCCTCAGCAATCAGGATTGCCCACGAGAGCTGGGGCTTTTTACTTTAAAAAAAAAAAAATCATACAGATTTTCAGGAGATTTGATTAAGGTTTTTAAAATAATGGAAAGATTAAAGTCCTTCCAAGTGGCTAGGCTATTCGAACCTGATAGGTTAGAGAGGACCAGGGACGGAAGTATGTTATAACTCAAACAACTAAGTTAGATACCAGGAGGCATTTCTTACAGAAGAAAGTCTTTGACCTCTATAATAAGTTGCCAGCATGTGCAGTGAGTGCAGATTCGCCTCAAGTATTCAAAAGGGAGCTAGGCGAGTTTCTGAGAGTGGTTGATATATCTACATTTATAAAATAGGTTGATCATTGGGAGTTGTCACCAAATCACTATGGTCTGCTGGAGGTTGCTTGGTTGTGTTTGGTGATCAAAGAGGCATTTCCCCAGAGTTTCTTTTCTAAATTGTCAAAGGTATTTTCCCCTATAATTCTTGCTTTTTTCAGAGCAGTGGAAGGAAGGTAGTGCAGAAGTCCCTTGCGGTCATCTCCCTCAAACAGATACACCGTTTTGGGTACTGTTGGGCGAGATGGCTCATCGGGGGAAGGCAGCAGCAGCCAAGTCCATGGCACCAGGGGTGGCTAGACTGCACAGGAGGGTAGGAAAAAGAGTGGGAGAGCTATAGTGATAGGGAATTCTATTGTAAGGGGAATAGATAGGCGTTTCTGCAGTCGCAAACAACACTCCACGATGGTCTGTTGCCTCCCTGGTACAAGGGTCAAGGATGTCTCGGAGCGGCTGCAGCACATTCTGGAGGGGGAGGGTGAACAACCTCATATAGGTACCAACGATATAGATTAAAAAACGGAATGAGATCCTACAAGCTGAATTTAGGGAGCTAGGCGTTAAATTAAAAAGTAAGACCTCAAAGGTAGTAATCTCAGAATTGCTACCAATGCCACGTGCTAGTCAGAGTAGGAATTGCAGGCTAGCTCAGATAAATACTTGGCTTGAGGAATGGTGCAAGGGGGAGGGATTCAAATTCCTGGGACATTGGAACCGGTTCAGGGGGAGATGGGACCAGTACAAACTGGACGGTCTGCACCTGGGCAGGACCAGAACCGATGTCCTAGGCGGAGTGTTTGCTAGTTTTGCTAGTGCTGTTGGGGAGGGTTTAAACTAAAATGGCAGGGGGCTGGGAATCTATGCAGGGAGGCAGGGGAAGTAAAAAGGGGGCAGAAGCAAAAGGTAGGAAGGAGAAAAGCAAGAGTGGAGGGCAGAGAAATCAAGGGCAAAAATCAAAAAGGGCCACATGACAACATAATTCTAAAAGGACAAAGAGTGTTAAAAAAACAATCCTGAAGGCTCTGAGTCTCAATGCGAGGAGCATTCGTAATAAGGTGGATGAATTGACTGCGCAGATAGCTGTTAACGGATATGATGTAATTGGGATTACGGAGACATAGCTAGGTAACCAAGGCTGAAAACTCAACATCCAGGGATATTCAATATTCGGGAAGGACAGACAGACAGGAAGGAAAAGGAGGTGGGGTAGCGTTACTGGTTAAAGAGGAGATTATCGCAATAGTAAGGAAGGACATTAGCGTGGATGATGTGGTATCTATATGGGTAGAGCTGCGAAACACCAAAGGGCAGAAAACATTAGTGGGAGTTGTGTACAGACCACCAAACAGTAGTAGGGAGGCTGGGGTGGCATCAAACAGGAAATTAGGGACGCATGCAATAAGGGTATAGCAGTTATCATGGGTGACTTTAATCTACATATTGATTGGGCTAATCAAACTGGTAGCAATACTGTGGAGGAGGATTTTCTGAAGTGCATAAGGGATGGTTTTCTAGACCAATATGTCGAGGAACCAACTAGAGAGTAGGCCATCCTAGACTGGGTCTTGTGTAACGAAAGAGGATTAATTAGCAATTTGGTCGTTCGGGGCCCCTTGGGGAAGAGTGACTATAATATGGTAGAATTCTTCATTAAGATGGAGAGTGACACAGTTAATTCAGAGACGAGGGTCCTGAACTTAAAGAAAGGAAACTTTGACGGTATGAGACGTGAATTGGCCAGGATAGACTGGAGAATGATACTTAAAGGGTTGACGGTGGATAGGCAATGGCAGACATTTAAATATCACATGGATGAACTACAACAATTGTACATCCCTGTCTGACGTAAAAATAAAACAAGGAAGGTGACCCAACCGTGGCTAACAAGGGAAATTAGAGATAGTGTTAAATCCAAGGAAGAGGCATATAAATTGGCCAGAAAAAGCAGCAAACCTGAGGACTGGGAGAAATTTGGAATTCAGCAGAGGGAGGACTAAGGGCTTAATTAGGAGGGGGAAAATAGAATATGAAAGTAAGTTTGCAGGGAACATAAAAACTGACTGCAAAAGCTTCTATAGATATGTGAAGAGAAAAAGATTAGTGAAGACGATTGTAGGTCCCTTGCAGTCAGAATCAGGTGAATTCATAATGGGGAACAAGGAAATGGCAGACCAATTGAACAAATACTTTGGTTCTGTCTTCACTAAGGAAAACACGAATAACCTCCCGAAAATACTAGGGGACCGAGGGTCTAGCGAGAAGGGGGAACTGAGGGAAATCCTTATTTGTCAGGAAATGGTGTTGGGGAAATTGAAAGGGACTGAAGGCCGATAAATTCCTAGAGCCTGATAGTCTGCATCCCAGAGTACTTAAGGAAGTGCCCCTAGAAATAGTAGATGCATTGGTGGTCATTTTCAAACATTTCATGGACTCTGGTTCATTTCCTATGGATTGGAGGATAGCTAATGTAACCCCACTTTTTTAAAAAGGAGGGAGAGAGAAAACAGGGAATTATAGACCGGTTAGCCTGACATCGGTGGTGGGGAAAATGCTAGAATGAATTATTAAAGATGAAATAGCAGCGCATTTGGAAAGCAGTGACGATCGGTCCAAGTCAGCATGGATTTATGAAAGGGAAATTATGCTTCACAAATCTTCTAGAGTTTTTTGAGGATGTAACTAGTAGAGTGGATAAGGGAGAACCAGTGGATGTGGTGTATTTGGACTTTAAAAAGCCCTCTCAGGAATACTCTGAAGAACCAATTCATCCATAGGGAGCCTACATTGCCTTGGCTGTAAAGTTCTTTGGAATGTCCATGAAGTGCTTTGGAATGTCCAGTGGCCGTGAAAGGCACTACATAAATGCAAGATTTTCTTCTATCCTTGTAGTATTGCAAGTTACACAGACTGAGACCAAATCGAACCCACACTGAAATACCTCTGGGCTGATTAATGAGTTTGTGGAAACTTTTTTTTAAAAAGCAATTACTCGTGGTGAAAGCTCCAGGCTTTGAAGTGCATTTTTTTACCATTTGTTTTGAAGATGACATTAGTCATTTAAGTTACAAGGTCTCGAATTAACAAACCGGAGGTGAAATTCAACTTTGTTTCTCTGGTGCAAAACGGAAGCATCCCAAGATCACCTGAAATACAACAACTTTTATTTATATAGAGCCTTTAACGTAGTGAAACGTCCCAAGGTGCTTCACAGCAGTGTTACAAGACAAGACAGATACATTTGACACTGAGCCATAGAAGAAGAAATTACAGCAGATGACTAAAAGCTTGGTTAAAGAGTTAGGTTTTAAGTAGCGTCTTAAAGGAGGAAACCGAAGTAGAGAGGCGGAGAGGTTTAGGGAGGGAGTTCCAGAGCTTAGGGCCCAAGCAGCTGAAGGCATGGCCACCGATGGTTGAGCAGTTATAATCAGGGATGCTGAGGAGCACAGACATCTTGTGGGGTTGTGAGGCTGAAAGAGATTACAGAGATAGAGAGGGGGCGAGGCCATGGTGGGATTTGTAAACAAGGATGAGAATTTTGAAATCCAGGCGTTGCTTAACCAATGTAGGTCGGCGAGCACAGGGGTGATGGGTGATCGTGACATGGTGCAAAGTAAGACACTGGCTGCCGAGTTTTGGATGTTTACGTAGTGTAGAATGTGGGAGGCCAGCCAAGATTGTGTTGGAGTAGTCAAGTCTAGAGGTAACAAAAGGTATGGATGAGGGTTTCAGCAGCCGAAGAGCTGAGTCAGGGACGTAGGCGGCAATGTCTGATACAACACATACTTTTGTTCTCTGATAACTGTTCAATGTTGGGGTCTGTCAATTCACAAGTCTGTAGACCCCTTTAATACACCTAACGTCAGCAATTACCACAAGGGCATTTCTACACTGTCTTGCTTGTTCCAGATAGGGAACGGTAGCATTGTGGTTGTTACTGGACTAGTAATCCAGAGGCCTGGACGAATGATCCGGAGACGGAAGTTGGGGAATTTAAATTCAGTTAATTGAATAAATCTGGAATAAAAAGCTGGTATCAGTAATGGTGATCATGGGCCCAAGTTTCAGGCCACGCCTAAAACAGCGCAGCCCGGATCTGGGCACCCGTTTTTCGCGCCACAAAGTGCGCCTAAAAAAAAAACTCACCTATTCTCTGGCTCCCTGCAGGTCCTCTGGAGAAGGGCGCGGCGCAGCATGAGCTGTGGGGGGCGGAGCCAGGTCCCTGCGCTGAAAACAGTGCCAGGACCTCTGTACATGCGCGCAGCTCTAGCCATGGCAGAATGGTCTCACTGGGGCTGCGTGGATAAGGCTCACCTCCCACCCGACCCGACTTGACTCCCACTCCCCGGACCCAGTCCGGACCCGACCCCCGCTCTCCACCCCGGCGACCCGATCTCCGCTCCCCCCCCTTCTCCCTCCCCCTCTTCTCCTTCCACCCCCCCCCCCTTCTTCTCCCTCACCCCCTTCTCCTCCCCACCCCTTCTCTTCTCCTCCCCACCCCTTCTCTTCTCCTCCCCACCCCTTCTCTTCTCCTCCCCACCCCTTCTCTTCTCCTCCCCACCCCTTCTCTTCTCCTCCCCACCCCTTCTCTTCTCCTCCCCACCCCTTCTCTTCTCCTCCCCACCCCTTCTCTTCTCCTCCCCACCCCTTCTCTTCTCCTCCCCACCCCTTCTCTTCTCCTCCCCACCCCTTCTCTTCTCCTCCCCACCCCTTCTCTTCTCCTCCCCACCCCTTCTCTTCTCCTCCCCACCCCTTCTCTTCTCCTCCCCACCCCTTCTCTTCTCCTCCCCACCCCTTCTCTTCTCCTCCCCACCCCTTCTCTTCTCCTCCCCACCCCTTCTCTTCTCCTCCCCACCCCTTCTCTTCTCCTCCCCACCCCTTCTCTTCTCCTCCCCACCCCTTCTCTTCTCCTCCCCACCCCTTCTCTTCTCCTCCCCACCCCTTCTCTTCTCCTCCCCACCCCTTCTCTTCTCCTCCCCACCCCTTCTCTTCTCCTCCCCACCCCTTCTCTTCTCCTCCCCACCCCTTCTCTTCTCCTCCCCACCCCTTCTCTTCTCCTCCCCACCCCTTCTCTTCTCCTCCCCACCCCTTCTCTTCTCCTCCCCACCCCTTCTCTTCTCCTCCCCACCCCTTCTCTTCTCCTCCCCACCCCTTCTCTTCTCCTCCCCACCCCTTCTCTTCTCCTCCCCACCCCTTCTCTTCTCCTCCCCACCCCTTCTCTTCTCCTCCCCACCCCTTCTCTTCTCCTCCCCACCCCTTCTCTTCTCCTCCCCACCCCTTCTCTTCTCCTCCCCACCCCTTCTCTTCTCCTCCCCACCCCTTCTCTTCTCCTCCCCACCTCCCTCCTCCCCCCACCTCCCTCCTCCCCCACCTCCCTCCTCCCCCACCTCCCTCCTCCCCCCACCTCCCTCCTCCCCCCACCTCCCTCCTCCCCCCACCTCCCTCCTCCCCCCACCTCCCTCCTCCCCCCACCTCCCTCCTCCCCCCACCTCCCTCCTCCCCCCACCTCCCTCCTCCCCCCACCTCCCTCCTCCCCCCCACCTCCCTCCTCCCCCCTTCTCCTCCCTCCC
The DNA here is from genome assembly GCF_044704955.1 of Pristiophorus japonicus. NCBI lineage: Eukaryota > Metazoa > Chordata > Chondrichthyes > Pristiophoridae > Pristiophorus > Pristiophorus japonicus. Next base: position 129,700,019 of record NC_091990.1, on the reverse strand, counting down.
CCCATCTCCTCCCCACCCCCCTCCCCCCACCTCCCACCTCCCCCTCTACCTCCCTCCACCTTCCTCCCCCTATCCCCCCCCCTCCCCCCTTCTCTCCCTCCCCCACCCCCCTCCCCTCGCTGTCAGAAACACACACACAGACAGACAGAGAGATAGAGACACTGACAGAGGCACACTGGGGGGGTGGGGGTGGGGGTGGGGGCATCCCAGCACGCTGTTGGAGGACTCCCGGTGCTGCAGTCGGTAAGTAGAAAATGTTTTATTTATTGATTTTTTAATTTTTAAAAATTTTTAGTAATTTTTTTGATTGATTTATTGATGTATTTATCATTTATTATTGATGATGACTCTTTATTTGTAAAACTGAAGTGTTTAATGTTTGTAAACTTCCCTTTAAACCCTCCCCCCCCATTCCCTACGCCTGATTTGTAACCTACGCCTGATTTTTTTTGATTGATTTATTATTGTATTTATCATTTATTATTGATGGCTCTTTATTTGTAAAACTGAAATGTTTAATGTTTGTAAACTTTCCTTTTAAACACCGCCCCCACCCCCCGTCTTCCCTACGCCTGATTTTCTAAGTGTAGAAAAGGTTTTTCTGAGCGTACAAAAATCTACACTTACTCCATTCTAAGTTAGTTTGGAATATGTTTTCTCTGCCTAAACTTTCAAAACGGGCGTAAGTGGCCGGACAACGCCCCCTTTTGAAAAAAAATTCTGTTCCGAAGTGAAACTGTTCTAACTGACTAGAACTGGAGCAAACTAAATGCCGAGAATTGCAATTTCTAAGATACTCCATTCTAAACCAGTTGTTCCAAAAAAACAGGAGCAACTCAGGCTGAAACTTGGCCCCCATGAAGCTATCGGATTGTCATAAAAACCCAGCTGGTTCACGAATGTCCTTTAGGGAAGGAAATCTGCTGTCCTTACCTAGTCTGGCATATATGTGACTCCAGATGCACTGCAATGTGGTTGACTCTTAATTGCCCTCTAAAATGGCCTAGCAAGCCACTCCACTGTAACAACCCAAGACGAAAAGCAATAAACACCACAATGACTGCAGCGGTTCAAGAAGGCGGCTCACCACTTCCTTCTCGAGGGCAATTAGTGATGGGCAATAAATGCTGGCCTTGCCAGCGACGCTCATATCCCATGAACGAATATAAAGAAAAGATATTGCTTAGCTATTTCAAAATATTGTGGCTTAATACTATATTTAGTAACTATTAAAATTGCACATAGTTACAATATGTTCAGCGACCATATGATATACAAAAAGCATTGGCATTGTTACGGTAGCAAACTCCATCAAATTCATATGACCGGGAAGAAGGACTTTGGTGATTCCATACAATTTGCTTTAGTCACTGAGGTGTTACCTGGTCTCATGTCATTTCTGGGCAGGTAACATTCTGGGACAGCTCCTGGTGGAAATGTTGGTAGTCATCTTCAAATAGTACCCAAGAATCTTTAATGTCCACTGGAACAGGCAGATGGGGCTTCAGTTTTAATGCCTCTTTAACACAGTAGCCCCTCTTTAACACAGTACATTGGCATGTCAGTCTGATTTATGTGCTCAGCTCTTGGAGAGGCTTGAAGTAATAATCGTCTGACTCCAAATGGAGCTTCAGTAAATTACATCAGGAAGTATTTAGACAGCTGACCAGTTAAGTCATCAGTGAGTTGACAAGATCATTGATTGAAATGATCACCAAAAAAAACAGGAAATCTTCAGTTGAGACAGAGGTGATGCTGGAGTGAGCACCTATGCAGGCGGATTCCATTTCGGAGAGTAGTTCCAGTGTTTGGCCACAGTGACCCACCAGTAGTGATGTGAGGCAAAGTAGGTATGGATGGCCACTTGATAATCCCTCTACGAATGATCTTAATAGAGAAACACACGTCTGTGTTACAAGCTATGACCTTTCTTACCCAGTAGATTGTATTTCAGTATAGCATCCTCTCCGCTTGCAAGGGGTTTGACCCTACACGAGCTAAAACTCCTCGTAGTTTGAGGTAAAAGTGATATGGAGCTTGGTGACAATTAATGATCAGTGAGCTGAGGGGGCAGCGGAACAGGTGAGAGGGATGGGAAAATGAAAACTTCTGAGGCGTGAGCTGTGTGCAATACTCAGTAAGGGTGAGGCAGTTGGGATTGCACTGGGATAGTCAGCAACAGGTGCCACAATGGGCATGGCAAAGGATCCCAAGGGAGGTCTGCCAGTAGTTTGTTCGAGAGACTTGAGCCTGGGACACTTGCAGGAGAAAAGTTAAGTTGAGGGGTAATGTCTAGTGAGGAGGAAGGATTAGGGAATCATGCAACAGATTAGGGAGGTGAAAGTGGGCATGTCTGGATGAAATGACAAGGAGAGAACAGAGCAGGACCAAGAAAAGGAAAAATGGAAATAAGGGAATCAAGTTCGAGCAGCAACAAATTTACATGCATCAGTCAACATCGAGGGAAACTTTAGAAGGATAACCAGTCCAATGTCTCAGACCAATGTTTAGGGAAAAACCTACCTCTACAATTCACTCTCAGTTGCCATTCAAGGCTGAAAAGCCCAACTTTCTCCAGTCTTTATAACTTATCCCGCTAACACTAGGGATCAGTGTTCTAGTTCTTCTCTTGAATATCTGCCTCAATGACTAGTACTGGATACAGTATTTACAGTGTGACTAGAATTCTGTAGTTTGAGCACGACTTCCTTTGATTTGTTCTCTAGTGCTTTGGCTATAACGTTTAGCATTCTATTTTCGTGATTGATTGCTGCTAGATCGCTATCAATTTCAATCTTAGCTATTTTGACACCATCATCATCATCATCATCCTGGGCGGTCCCTCGAACGAGGATGACTTGCTTTTACGAGTTCACAGGTGTTTCGATGAAGGACCCGATGTTCCAGTCCTGATTTCCAATTGAAGGGGTGGAAGATGCCTGTGCGTGAATTTTTTTAACATGTGGTGACAGTTGCACACCAGCCACCACACGGTCTTGGTCCAGTGGCAAGGATTAACCAAGACGACTGGAGACCTGCTCTGCTGCACGGACCTAGCACGCACACATATCACAGTGTGGGCTGGCCCATGCTGCCCCAGGGCCCTCAGTTCTTCTGGGCCCCGTACCCTCATCTGTCGCATCTCCGCCACGATCTCTCACCGCTCCTCCGCCATAAACATTCACTGCATCTCACCACAAACACTCGCAGCTCATCCGCCCTGACCTTCCCACTCCTCTGTACCTGGATCTTGCCGATGTTCCTGCCCACGCTCCAAAACGGCAGCCAGGGTTTTGATGACGTCACCCAGTCGCCCATCTCAAAATCGTCGCACACTTGGAGCAGCTCCGCTGGAGGTTGGAGTGGTATGCCGCTCCAGCTCTTCATATTGCCGACCTGCGGAGCTGTTCTCTCGCAGGTCGGGGGGGGGGGGGGGGGGGGTGACGATGTCCCAGGCCCCGCCGCTCCAGTTCTTTTACTTTGACACCATACATGCTTATTGCCCACCTTTTGCCATTCTGTGTGCAGTACTTTACACTTGTCATTATTAAAATTCACTTGTCATTGTTACAGCATATCTTTTGATTTTATAGCTATTGAGCTGCCTTCTCAGATTCAATTGCAACTCTTGAGCTTTTGAATCTAATTTGTTAATGTAAATTAGAAACAGTAGTGTTTCCAACTCCAATTCACGAGGCATCCCACTGAACAATATGTAAAGGTCAGAGGGCTTTCCACACTCCATATTGAGTGGCACTTTTTAGAGAGCAGAGACATTATCCCAAACTTAGGTTTGATTCAAACCAGCCTCAGAAGCAAAACAGACAAGTTCTAATCTACTCTGATGTTTTGACTCATTCACTTACCAAGAACTGCAGGCATTGTCAAACAGATTAAAATCTTCAAATGTTTAGAGGTGGTATTTAATTGTCTGGATTGGTAAAACGAAATTCAATTTTTGAAGTGCAAAATATGTTGTAGCAACATTTTTCAATGAAGGAGCAATTAAGTACATACCCAGCGGTCACCTTAATGGACTTTTTAAAATGTCTATCTTGATAAAATTATTAATTAACAATTTTATCAAGATAGACATTTTAAAAAGTCCATTAAGAATTAACAATTTTATAGCACCTTTAATAGATGTTCATAAATTAAATATATAAATAACTGTACACCAGGCAGCGATGAGAAGAGGTTAGGGATAATGACACTTGGATCAGTCCTTGGATTGATGCCCAGAACTAGCATAGGTAGGAGAGGGTGAAAATACCACGGACCTGAACATGAAATTTAAAGAAGCCAATGTGGGACTACAGCCAAGATGATCGGCAAGGTGCTGAAGGGAAGAGAGCAGACACGGATTATTTTTTTAAATATTATCAAAAAATATTTAATTTACGAAGAAACTGACTAATGTACACCCGTTTTGTTTTACAGTTATTTTCAGCGAATTTAAAACGGGTTACTCACTTTTCTTCTCTTTCCCATGGTGATGATTCTGCCATTCACACCCCATCTAGACTCATCTTTTGTTTCTTGTGCCATTACCATCTCAATTTTGCCCATCACCATTTTTGTCTCTTAAATCTCTTCCGCCTTCCAGCCTATCACAGACCTTCCCTTTTGTTCTTTCCTCCCCTCCCCCTTTCACTGCCCCTGTACTTCCTTAAGAATCTGTTACATCTCAAACTTTTCCAGTTCTGATAAAGGGTCACAGACCTGAAACGTTAACTCTGTTTCTCTCCACAAATGCTGTCTGATCCGTTGAGATTTCCAGCATTTTCTGTTTTTATTTCAGATTCCAGCACCGCAGTATTTTGCTTTTGTAGTTTGATAAAGAAGATGAGTTTCGAGGAGGAGAGGCAGTTGAAGAGGCATAGAAATGTAGAAAGGGAATTCTACTTCCCTAGGCAGCTGAACGCAGGCTGTCAATGGTGGGACAAAGGGAAGGGTAAAGCACAAACGGATGAAGTCAGAACACAGCGAGTTTGGGAGAACGCAGAGCTGCAGGAAGTTACAGATAGGTGATGGGGGGGTGTGGGAGGCAGAAATAATCAAGTCTGTAGGTGACAAAAGGCATGGATGAAGGTTTCAGTGGCAATTGGGTTGAGATGAAGGTAAAGGTGGACAGGGTTATGGAGGTGGAAGTTGGTGGTTTTTGTGATGATGATGTGAGGATGAATAGAGCACCAAAATTATGAACAATCTGGTTCAACGTGAGACAGTGGCTGTAGAGGAGGATAGAGTCAGTGCGAGAGTATGGAGTTTGTGTTGTGGCCCAAAGACGATGACTTTGGTCTTCCCAATTGTTAGCTGGAGGAAATTATGGATGATCCAAGATTGGATGTCAGACACACAATCTAACAGCATAGATTCAGGGTCGAGATAGATGTTGGGAAGGTGGGTCTGCGTGTCATCAGTGTACATGTCATAGCTGACCTTATGTCTGCCGAAGGGTAGCATGTAGATGGAAGAAAAGGAGGAGGATTGATCCTTCGGGACTCCCGAGTCATGGAGCAGAGCTAGGAAGAGAAGCCATTGGTAGAAATGTTCTGGCTACATATGGATAGGCAAGAGTGGAATAATGGAGAAACGTTGGAGGAGAATAGTGTGATCAACCATGCCAAAGGCTGCAGAGCAGTCAAAGAGGATGAGGTGGATTAATGCACCATAGTTACAGTCACAGTGTTCATCATGACTTTGGTTGGGGGTCGTTTCATTATTATTATCTGTCCCAAAATACTTCTGATATCCACTGATACCCAAATTGCTAAGCTTTCATTTTCATGGGAGGGGAAGAATCATTGTTTGGATGCAAGCTATGAAGATATGTTGACTTAGTTTTAAAAAGAGCAGCACAATTTAGGTTATGCTGGGAAACTGGTTTAGGGTAAATTTGCAGTGTGCTCAGAACTTGGTGATCTGAATAGCTGTTTTTGTTCCTGCCTTTTGAAAGTTATTAAACAAACTCCAATATTTTTCAAAGATCACGAGAAAGCAAAAGAATAGTAGAGATGCCACCCTCCCTTTGTTATGCTCTCGTACTTTTGTATAATGCAGCATTGATTTTACTCCCAACATGCTGATCCTGTACTGGTACTTGCCATGTCATCAGTTCATTGGTTGAAGAATTCTTTCAACCAGTATTTACTGGTCTGTACATTTAGACACATTTTACACATTCTTTAAATGGTGAAATGGTTTACTGACTTGTTTTAAATAGGCAGACACTGTAATGGTCATCATTTAGCTATTTTCATCATGAGTTGTTGATGTGGTAAATACAACAACTCTTTCAGTGCATTCATTCTTGCAATGTAATTTATGACTAGTTCTCAAAATATTTTTCCCTCCACCAATTTGCTTGCAGTTGTTTTCCACTTACTGGTCCTGTGCTGAAGTATATGACTCGTGCTAAGGCATAGTTTATAAGCACTGTGTAGTACACTGTGCCCAAATAGTCTTTCTTAACATGTGAACCTAAATAGTGAATATTAGCAAACTATTTCACTGAGGGGGCTGCGGTTTTCCTGGCTAAGGCAAATTCTGTCTTTAACCAATAATTGTTTCTGCATACTTGCAGCAGTTGGTGAGCATTAGCGACAGGAATAAGGTTAACCAAATAAGCATAGACTTTTCTGGTCTACATGGCTCATTACCATGGCAGGCAAGTCAGCCATAAGTGGAACAAAAGTACCACGTCATATCAAGTTAAATTCAAAATTTAAATACTGTATTGCAATTATTGCATTTTTTCTAAATTCATTTTCTCCTCTCCGATAGATGAGCTAAGGAAGCAAATGGGATTTGGGTGTGAATTGTTTTTGTGAACGTATTCATAAGGATGAGTTCAGAAGGATGAGGGGTGATCTTATAGAAACATTTAAAATAATGAAAGGGATAGACAAGATGGAGGCAGAGAGGTTGTTTCCACTGGTTGGGGAGACTAGAACTAGGGGGCACCGCCTCAAAATACGGGGGAGCCAATTTAAAACCAAGTTGAGAAGGAATTTCTTCTCCCAGAGGGCTGTGAATCTGTGGAATTCTCTGCCCAAGAAAGCAGTTGAGGCTAGCTCATTGAATGTATTCAAATCACAGATAGATAGATTTTTAACCAATAAGGGAATTAAGGGTTATGGGGAGCAGGCGGGTAAGTGGAGCTGAGTCCACGGCCAGATCAGCCATGATCTTGTTGAATGGCGGAGCAGGCTCGGGGGGCTAGATGGCCTACTCCTGTTCCTAATTCTTATGTTCATATGACATCGGTCAGAATTTTCATCATCTCATTTGGATGAATAATAGCTGAAGTACTTTACAGTTATTTCGAACTTTTATTGGGTAAAATACTAAAGAAATGTGAACATTATACACGGAATATAACTCATCATGTTCTGTATTTGCATTCAATCAAACTTGTTCTGAATAGATTTATTGTACTTTGGTTAAATTGGAACAATTTTCAAATTAAAAAAAATTCATTTAATGTAACTCAGAGCACTGTGAAGATTTCAAAGTCACATTTTTTGTTTTTCTCTCAAGGGTTGTTAAATGAACAAAAATAACAAAATGTCCCTCAATATTAATTGTTTTCATATTAGCTGTTCATCATTTGAGTGGCTTATTTTCTTTAAATGAACACGCTGTAGTAAGATGCTTGGTACAAATGTGATAAGACAAGAGGTTTGGTGTGTGTTCTGTCTGAATGTGATTTCTAAACCTTTTAATCCCATTGTGTATATTTACGCAAGTCCCAATATGTTCAGATTCCACATAAAATTAATTTTCCGATACACAAAGCCCATTAATTTCCTGCAGTGCAAATTATCATGCATACATTTGGTTTTATAAGATCACATCTCATTTAACATCTGTATGTTTAGACAGTTTCAGTCCAAAATGATTTATTATTTCCTCTTTTAATTTCATAATGGTTTTTTAATGGCAGTCCCAACATGTTAAGGTGTGTACATTTTGGACATTGCTTGTTTAATTGAGTGGAATGGAGATGGTTTATGACGCATTCTTTTCCTAGCATAGTAACTATCTGTTATGTCTTTAGATGCTCTGATAATGACTCCATGAGGCAATGTATTGCACTTGAACTGTAGTGACCTTAGTCCATTTAATATAACTCCAGAGTGATGATCACACGTGATGGCCTGCCTTTTATACTAGGCCTGGCACACCTGTACAGGTAACCTACAAGTCTCCCACTGCAGTGCCTTCTGGTGGCACACCATAGTGACCATACAGCTGGTGTACAAATTTCCCACAGTAGTGCCCTCTGGTGGCACATCATATGTAATAGTACAAGCAGTAAACATGTCTGGATACATGACACCATCCTTATGGTGTCTGAGGTTGGCAATTCAGTGGCAGTTTTGTACTAAAGGCCGGCATCTACCAGCAGTGACAGAGCGCAGACTTTAATCCCATCAACCTGGGCTAGATTCAAATCTAGCTCCTAGGTGTGAAAAGAAAGTGTACTTGATCACTCCAGAGCACAGTGTCCCATGCCCCTTTTTCAATATCGAACTGTTAGCTCGAAATAAAGTTGCATTTCTGATTTGAGCATTTAGGTTTGTCTGTGACGCTCCCCACAGTTGGAAAAACTAGCTGATACTCACTAGCTTAATTTGTACATGAAGAATGGCCACTTGGGTAAGATATTGGAGGGTAGCTGTTACCCATAGAACCATTTAGCACCAGCGATGCCTCTGCAAGATCCTGCAAATCCCCTGGGAGGACAGACGCACCAACGTCCGTGTTCTCAATCAGGCCAACATCCCCAGCATCGAAGCACTGACCACACTCAATCAGCTCCGTTGGGCGGGCCACATTGTTCGCATACCTGACACGAGACTCCCAAAGCAAGCACTCTACTTGGAACTCCTACACGATAAGCGAGCCCCAAGTGGGCAGAGGAACGTTTCAAGGACACCCTCAAAGCCTCCTTGATAAAGTGCAACATCCCCACCGACACCTGGGAGTTCCTGGCTAAAGACCGCCCTAAATGGAGAAGGAGTATCTGGGAGAGCGCTGAGCACCTCGAGTCTCGTCACCGAGAGCATGCAGAAAACAAGCGCAGGCAGCGGAAGGAGCATGCCGCAAACCACTCCCACCCAGCCTTTCCTTCAACGATTGTCTGTCCCATCTGTGACAGAGACTGTGGTTCCTGTATTGAACTATTCATCCACCTGAGAACTCATTTTTAGAGTGGAAGCAAGACTGCCTATGATGATAATGATGACGGTGATTAGCAACATAAAACACTATTTTCAGGAGAGTTGCAGAAAAAAACAATAGGGTAGATTTTAACTCCACGAATGGAATGGCCAGGCAGCAGTATGCCCGCTCACCTAGTCCAGCCAGTGGGGGCCCAAGCCATTTCAAGGGCTGGACCTCATTAACATGCCACCAACAAGCTACACGTCCCAAATGGAAGTCGTGCCATAGTTCACCGGCTCCAGTCCAGCGCAATATTGGGTGGTCCAGACGTCATGGTGGGTGAGGGCATGATCGTGGAGCAGCAGCAGCCCAGAGGAGCACTCGTGCCTCTTTTGTCCCCTCAAAAATAATTCTGTACTTGCCCTTTGGGGCCTTTTCTGTAGCACTTACTCGCTACAGCAGAGTGCATGATCCACCTAGTTGTCCCCAGAAAATGCATTGGGGGTCTGTGACTCCCGAATGGTTTTGTGCCTCCCTGGTGCCAGGGTCAAGAATGTTGCAGAGCGGATGCAGGGCATCTTAGCGGGGGGGAGGTAAACAGCTGGAGGTCGTCGTCCATATCGGGACCAACGACATAGGTAAAATGGATGAGGTCCTACAGGCAGAATTCAGGGAGCTAGGAACAGAATGAAATGGTAGGACCTCAAAGTTAGTAATCTCCGGGTTACTACCGGTGCCACGTATTAATGAGTATAAGAATAGCAGCATCGAGATGATGCACACGTGGCTGGAAAGTTGGTGTAGGAGGGAGGGCTTTAAAGTCTTGAGGCATTGGGACCACTTCTGGGGGAGATGGGACCTGTACAAACCGGACGGGTTGCATCTCAACAGCGCCGGGACCAATATCCTTGGGGGGAGTTTTGGTAGTGCTGTTGGGGAGAGTTTAAACTAGCTTGGCAGGAGGCTGGGAAACTGAGAACAAATTCAAAAAGGGAAGGAAGTAAAGCAGAAATTGGATAGCAAGAATCTAGAAAGCGAATCTGTAAAACAGAGGAAACAGGGCTTAGTAAGTAGTAAGCAAGGAGGTCTTCCTGTGCTGAATGGTATATACTTTAATGCAAGGAGTATAGCGAATAAGGCGAATGAGCTAAGTGCACAGATAGACACTTGGGAGTATGACATTATAGCCATTACAGAAACATGGCTGAAAGAGGGGCAGGTTTGGCAGATCAATATTCCTGGCTACAGGATTTTTAGACAAGATAGAGAGGGGGGTAAAAAAGGGGGGGGGGGAGCACGCGGTACTGATTAAAGAAACTATTACAGCGGTGAGGAGGGATGATATGTTAGAGGGATCATCAAATGAGGCCATATGGGTTGAATTGAAAAATAAAATAGGGGCGATCACACTGCTGGGCGTGTATTATAGATCCCCAAACAGTGCGAGGGAGATAGAGGAGCAAATATGTAGGCAAATTGCTGTGAAGTCCAAAAACCATAGGGTAGTAATAGTAGGGGATTTCAACTATCCAAATATCGATTGGGACAAATTTAGTGTGAAGGGTATAGAGGGTGCGGAATTCTTGAAATGCATTTAAGACAACTTTTTTAGTCAGTATGTAACAAGCCCAACACGAGGGGGGTGGCCTTGATATTAGTTTTGGGGAATGAAGCTGGGCAGGTTGGGTGCACTTGGGTGCCAGAAACATAAAAAATAGGTGCAGGAGTAGGCCAGTCAATAAGATCATGGCTGATCATTCACCTCAGTACCCTTTTCCTGCTTCCTCTTCATACCCCTTGATCCCTTTAGTCGTAAGGGGCATATCTAACTCCCTCTTGAATATATCCAATGAACCGGCATCACAACTTTCTGCGGTTGGGAATTCCGCAGGTTAACAACTCTCTGAAAGAAGTAGTTTCTCCTCATCTCGGTCTTAAATGGCTTACCCCTTATCCTTAGACAGGGTTCTTTGGTTCTGGACTTCCCCAACATCGGGAACATTCTTCCAGCAGCTAACCTGTCCAGTCCCGTCAGAATTTTATATGTTTCTATGAGATCCCCTCATCCTTCTGAACCCCAGTCAATCCAGGCCCAGTCAATCCAGTCTCTCCTCATATGTCAGTCCTGCCATCCCGGGAATCAGTCTGGTGAACCTTCGCTGCACTCCCTCAATAGCAAGAACGTCCTTCCTCAGATTAGGAGACCAAAACTGTACACAATATTCCAGATAAGGCCTCACCAAGCCCCTGTACAACTGCAGTAAGACCTCCCTGCTCCTATACTCAAATCCCCTAGCTATGAAGGCCAACATACCATTTGCCGCCTTCACCGCCTACTGTACCTGTATGCTAACTTTCAATGACTGATGAACCATGACACCCAGGTCTCGTTGCATCTCCCCTTTTTCTAATCTGCCGCCATTCAGATAATATTCTGCCTTCGTGTTTTTGCCACCAAAGTGGATAAGCTCACATTTATCCACATTATACTGCATCTGCCATGCATTTGCCAGTGACCATAATTCAGTCAGATTCAAGTTGGTTATGGATAAGGACAAGGATAGGCCTGGAATAAAAGTTCCGAATTGGGGAAAAGCTAATTTTACTAAGTTAAGGAGTGATTTGGCCATAGTGGACTGGAAACAGCTACTTGTGGGTAAATCAGTGTCAGAACAATGGGAGGCATTCAAGGAGGAGATCCGGAAAGCTCAGGCCAAACATGTGCCCTTTAAGAAAAAGGTAGGGAAAAATAATTCTCGAGCCCCCTGGATGTCGAAGGACTTGCAGGGGAGGATTAAGAAAAAAAGAGAAGCTTATGTCATATATCAATGGCTAAATACTTTAGAATCTTTAGAGGAATATAGGAAGTTAAGAGGCAAAATTAAAAGGGATATTAGGAATGCTAAGAGAGAGCACGAGAAATTCTTGGCCAAAATTAAGGAAAACCCTAAGATGTTCTACAAATATATTAAGAGTAAGAGGGTAACTAAAAAAGGGGTGGGGCTTATTAGAAACCATGAGGGTAATCTTTATGTGGAGGCGGAAGATGTTGGTAGGGTTCTTGATGAATACTTTGCATCTGTTTTCACAAAGGAAAGGGGTAATGCAGATACTGCTATCGAGGAGAAGTGTGATAATTCTGGATGAAATAAATATAGTGAGAGAGCAAGTATTAAGGGGTTTAGCAGCTTTGAAAGTTGATAAGTCCCCAGGCCCGGATGAAATGCATCCCAGGCTGTTGAACGAAGTAAAAGAGGAAATAGCAGAGGCCTTGACCACCATTTTCCAGTCCTCTTTCGATCTGGGCATGGTGCCGGAGGATTGGAGGACTGCTAATGTAGTACCCTTGTTTAAGAAGGGAGAAAGGGATAGGCCGAGTACAGGCCTGTCAGCCTAACCTCAGTGGTGGGGAAATTATTAGAAAACATCCTGAAAGACAGGATAAATCTACATTTGGAAAGACAAGGATTACTTAGGGACAATCAGTACGGATTTGTTCAGGGAAGATCGTGTTTGACTAACCTGATTGAATTTTTTGAGGAGGTAACTGTTGTGTATCTGTAAAGCATGCACTCCCATGTTCTGCCACTAGGGAGCTCATCCCTTGGGAGCACTGTATATAAGCCGGCCCCTGAGGCCTGATCCTCACTCTGGAGTGTCTTATTAAAGGCTGAGGTCACTGTTACTTTAACCTCCCTGTGTGCAGCCTCATCTGTGTTAGGAACACAATAGTAACCAAGAGGATCCATGAGGGTAGTGCGTACAATGTAGTATATATGGACTTTTGCAAGGCTTTTGATAAGGTCCCACGTGGTAGACTGGTTATGAAGGTTAAAGCCCATGGGATCCAGGGCAAAGTGGCAAGTTGGATCCAAAATTGGCTTGGAGATAGGAAGCAAAAGGTAATGATTGATGGATGTTTTTGTGATTGAAAGGATGTTTCCAGTAGGGTTCCGGAGGGCTCAGAATTGGTTCCATTGTTTTTTGTGGTATATATCAACGATTTTGATATGAAAAAAGGGAGTATGATTAAGAAGTTTGCAGACGACACTAAAATTGGCTGTGTGGTTGATAATGAAGAGGAAAATCATGGGCTGCAGGAGGATATCAATCTATTGGTCAGGTGAGCAGAGCAGTGGCAAATGGAATTTAATTCAGAGAAGTGTGAGGTGATGCACTTTGGGAGGGCTAATAAGGAAAGGATATACATATTAAGCGGTAGGCCACTTAATATTGCAGATAAACAAAGGGACCTTTGTGTGAAAGTAGCAGGCCAGGTGGATAAGGTGGTTAAGAAGGCATATGGAATGCTTACCAAGGCATAGAATATAAGAGCAGGGAGGTTATGCTTCAATTGTATAATACTTTGGTTAGGCCACAGCTGGAGTAGTGCGTGCAGTTCTGGTCACTGTATTATAGGAAGGACGTGATTGCACTAGAGAGGGTGCAGAGGAGATTTACTAGCACGCTGCCTGGAATGGAGAATTTCAGTTATGAGGACAGATTGGATAGGCTGGGTTAGTTCTCATTGGAACAGAGAAGGTTGAGAGGAGACCTTATTGAGGTGTACAAAATATTGCAGGGCCTGGACATAGTGGATAATAAGGGCCTATTTCTATTGGTGGAGGGGTCTATTACGAGGGGGCATAGTTTTAAGGTGGTTGGTGGAAGGTTTACAGGGGATTTGAGGGGGGCTTCTTTACGCAGAGGATTGTGGGGATCTGGAACTTGCTGCCTGGAAGATTGGTGCATGCAGAAACCCTCGCCACTTTTAAGAGATGGTTGGATGGGCACTTGAAGTGCAGTAACCTGCAGGGTTACGGACCTAGAGTTGGTAAGTGGGATTAAACTAGATGACCTTTTGTTGGACAATGCAGATATAATGGTAGGTACTGCAGGGAATAGAATACGGCCAGAGTGATGATCTGGACTAGTTTCGATCGCCTGGATGGGTTGGAGAGGAATTTTTCCCTAAATTGGCCTGGGTTTTTATCTGGTTTTTGCCTCTCCCAGGAGATCACATGGCTCCGGTTGGGGTGGAGTGTAGAATGTTTCAGTATAAGGGGTGTCGCAGTTGTGTGAGGCGGACTGGTTTGGGCTGGGTGCTCTTTGCCTTTCCGTCATTGTTCATAGGTTTAGGGCTGCTGACCAAGGGCCATGCGGCTCTTTGTCGGCCGGCATGGACACGATGGGCCGAAATGGCCTCCTTCTGCACTGTGAATTTCTATGTTTCTATGTACGTCATGCGACTCCAATTTGCATGTAGTAATGGGCCACCCAACAGAAATCCCCAGGAAATATGGCAGGATCCAAATGGGAATGGAACATAAAGTGTAACACGGCTATTTTCTGGCGCAACTGCCCTGTTTTTACTAAGTGGGCCGAGTTAAAATGGGCCCGAATATTTGAGTTCAAAATTTTAAAAATCTTCTTTAAACATGGAACAAAAATAACCTCATAACACATCATTTCTGTCTAGCAATGCTGCCGGGACATTGAATTGGGCGTAGATTTTTATTGAATGTACTTCTAATGGTTTCTGTTGATAAGTAACGATACTTGGATTGATAGAGAAACTGGATAGGTGACAGTATTGGCACTCAGATTTATATTACATAGAATTACATAGGATATACAGCACAGAAACAGGCCATTCAGTCCAACCAGTCTATTCCAGCGTTTATGCTCCACTTGAGCCTCCTCCTGTCTTTCCTCACATAACTTTCGATTCCCTTCTCCTTCATATGCTTATCTCGCCTCCCCTTAAATGCATCTATACTATTTGCTTGAACTATTCCCTGTGGTTGCGACTTCCACATTCTCACCACACTCAGGGAATTGAGAAGAAGCTTCTTTTCCCAATTGTATTTCTTGGTGACTATCTTATGTTGATGGCTTCTAGTTTTGCTCTTCCTCACAAATGGAAACACTCTGGGGCTGAAATTGCCCCTTTCAATAAGGCCGCTGACCGCCAGAAAGCGGCAGCCATGGGGCAGCGTGGCATGGTCGCCGAATCTCAGTGAAGGGGCCGCCATTTTAGAAATTGCCCTTCCTCAGGAGCAGACCAGTGTCCGGGACCGCTGCGCCCGTTTTCCCGCCGCGACCTGCACGCGCCGACCCCTTACTGTCTGGCGGGGACCACCTCCTGAAATTACCCCTTACCCGAAATTGCCCCGCGGGTGCAGCCCCTTTTACTGTTGGTGTACTGTGTGTGAAATGGTGGCATGGCCGCCCTTAAAGCGGAGGGCACACTGCCGAGGCCGCCATGTTATTTTTATTTGTCGGGCAACTGCCAGGTTGGCCCGACAATTATGCCGCCGGGTTCGGCCAGGCCACTTATAGGCAGTCTGGCACCCCCTCTCGCTGGCCCGGCCGAAACCTTTCCTGGTGGCCCAGTGTTTGCCACTAAAGTGGTTGCAGAGTTCGCAGCGGCCCTCCCCTTTAACTGCAGGGAGGAGACATTGTGACGCATCAGTGCAGCGCTGATGACTGACAGCTGTGGACACACCACCCCGCCCCCACTTCCGCCCCGCTAATGACAGCCACTGTGCTCCGCTCCCACCTCCGCCCCCATGATAATCCACTTCCACCCCACTGGAAACCCCCCCCCCCCGAGGAGCTGAATTTCACCGGATAGGCCGCCGCATCCATTTCGACAGCCAGAACACTTCAAAACGGGAAGGTGCGCCCCATTTCCGACTGAGGACAATTTCTATCACTCTGTATCTGCTCTATCAAAACCTTTCATGATTTTAAAGGCCTCTATTGAGTCACCTTTCAGCCTTCTCTCTTTCAAAAGAAAAGGGACCCAGCATATTCATCCTTTCCTGATATGTATACCCTCGCATTTATGATATCAAAACATCAATGTCTGACGCTACACAATGCTATTTTACATGGAAATAAATGTTCATATTCAGCCAAGTTGCCTTCTCTGAAATCTACGGTATAGAGCAAAGGACATTAAGAATAAGTGAACTTAAAATGATAGTTGCCAATGTAGTTTTTCCTTTGGAGTTTCCAGCAGAAATTCCTTAGAGAAACAATTCAGGGAAATTAAATAGAAACAAGTCTGTGCAGAAGTGGAAGTTCAAACCTTATTAGGAAAGAACATTTGGGAATTGTCAAGAGAGGAGGCACAAAATTTGAGAAAACAAGTTAAGGAGTTTGCACATGATGGTGTTCAAGTTTTTAAAATGTTGGCACAAAAAAATAAGAGTATCGGAAATAGGCACCATAATGGATAATGTTGAGTAGAAAGAATAGGAAAGAAATATGGTTGCTATCTGCTAAGGAAAAATTCTGCTGAACCAAGTATTGGTGGACAATTGAAAGTAAACTCCTAGCTAGAGTTTATTGATAGGAGAAGGGAGACATAAGAGCTTTACAGGGGAAATCAAAGAAATAAGTTCAGCAAAGCATGTTGCATTAGCATCTTGGCTTGGTTGTGAATGGTAGCCTCAGGAACTGACAGTGTTGTTTTTATTAGAGACTGGAAGATTCCCCCCTGCCTGGTGCTGTTGCTGGTGGGTAATCCAGGTTCTGGAATGTTTATTATGATCCCAATGAACTCACAATGTGACACTAGTTACCACTTGTTATAAAGCAGCAAATTTACTGAAGTAGTAGATCACTTTATGACTTAAAGTGAAAAATATTATTGATATTGAAAGATACAGGCCTCCCATCGATAATATGTCAATGTTATCTCTTAGTCGATGATGCAGTCCAATACCACTTTCAGTGTGCCCGTGCAGCCTTTGGTCGCCTGGGGAAGAGAGCGTTTGAAGACCAAGACTTCAAACTCGGCACCAAGCTCATGGTCTACTGAGCAGCAGTGATACCCGCCCTCCTATATGCTTCAGAGACATGGGCTATGTACAGCAGGCACCTCAAAGTACTGGAGAAGTACCATCAACGCTGCCTCCGCAAGATCCTGCAAATCCATTGGCAGGATAGGCGCACCAACGTCCGTGTCCTCGCTCAGGTCAACATCCCCAACATCGAAGCATTGACCACGCTCGATCAGCTCCGTTGGGCAGGCCACATCGTCCGCATGCCTGATACGAGACTCCCAAAACACGCACTCTACTTGGAGCTCCGACGCAGCAAGCGAGAGGAAACGCTTCAAGGACATCCTCAAAGCCTCCTTGAAAAAGTGCAACATCCCCACCAACATTTGGGAATCCCTGGCCCAAGACCACTCAAAGTGGAGGAGAAGTATTTTGGAAGGTGCCGAACATCTCGAGTCTCTTCGCCAGGAGCAAGCAGAAACCAAGCGTCAATAGCAGAAAGAGCGCGCGGCAACCCAGGCACCCCATCCACCCGTCCCTTCAACCACTGTCTGCCCCACCTGTGACAGAGACTGTATGTTCCTCATTGGACTCTTTGTATGTTGCTCATTACTCTTCAGTCACCTGAAAACTCATTTTTAGTGTGGAAGCAAGTCATCCTCGACTCCGAGAGACTGCCTAAGATGATGATGATTTATAGTACTATTTGCCTACTACTTGGCCAAAACTTGCATAAGATACAGAGGGCTGGATCTTTGGCTCTTTTGCCCCAGCAGGGCGGTAAATGTTGTATTTGGGCGTAACGCCGGGCATCCAGGATTTACCACCCGGCCGATAGATTCGGCGACTGATTTGTCACGGCGCAAAAACTTACCGGCCCGCCGTCCATTTTTAGTGAGATGATGACGTCAATCGTCATGCTAGCGCACCGGATGGAACATTTGGCCCTTATGCCTCAATTAACGCCCACCCCAGGAAACGCCTGAAAAAAACGCATTCCCAAGGTGCAGCAGGCGGTATTTGCAGCATATTTAAACAGATCCTAGAGGATCAGACATCGCAGTTGTCATTGACTGTTACGGTTGCGCATAGCATACTATGTGACGCTCCGAATTTCAAACGGCACTTTTATGTGCCATTACAGTTCCCTTCCAAGGTCAGTGAGAGATTTGAATGGAGGCATTACTAGTTCGCCAGCGTATCATGCTGGTTGCTATTGACACAGCTTCAAGCTAGAAGAAGGGCTCTTGGCCATGTCGGCCCACGGATGAGGAGAGATCGAAGACGTCTGGGGAGGAGGCCTTACCTCTTTCCCCCCTAAAGGAAGTGCTGACAGAAATATGCCAACCCCTACAGGCAGACCTACAGCCTACCAGCGCCAACAGGACTGTGCTGCCCGTCGCAGTGAAGGTGACTGTGGTGATGGCCTTCTATGCCTCCGGCTCCTTCCAGGCAGCAGCAGGGGACAATATGCAGCATCTCTCAACACGCTGCACATAGCTGCATTCGCCGGGTTACAAGGCCTCTGTACGCCCGCAGAATGGATTTTATAAAGTTCCCCATGAGCAGAGACAACCAGAATGAGAGGGTTTTAGGGTTTGGCAGAACTACAGGCTTCCCGAGGGTTCAAGGAGCCATTGACTGCGCACACATTGCCTTGCGAGCATCAATACACAATGCAGTGGTATTCAGAAACTGAAAGGGATACCACTCCCTCAAGGTGTAGCTGGTGTGCGACCACAGGCAGCGCATTCTAGCAGTGAATGCTCGCTATCCAGGGAGCGCACATGATGCTTTCATCTTGCGCGAGAGCAGTGTCTCACGAATGTTTCAACGGAAAAGGCAAGGGCACGGCTGGCTGATCGGGGACAAAGGATACGGCCTAGCCACCTGGCTCATGACCCCCTCTGCAACGCCACCACAGAAGCTGAGCAGCGCTATAATGACAGCCATGCAGCCACCCGCAACATAGAAACATAGAAAATAGGTGCAGGAGCAGGCCATTCAGCCCTTCTAGCCTGCACCGCCATTCAATGAGTTCATGGCTGAACATGAAACTTCAGTACCCCCTTCCTGCTTTCTCGCCATACCCCTTGATCCCCCGAGTAGTAAGGACTTCATCTAACTCCCTTTTGAATATATATGAATACATCATTGAACAGACAACTGACTTGCTGAAGCAGAGCTTCCGATGCCTGGACCGCTCTGGAGGCAGCCTTCAATACACCCCTCAACAGATCTCCGAATTCATTGTGGTGTGCTGCATGCTACACAACTTAGCCATCCAGAGGGGCCAGGCATTGCCAGTGGGGATTGTAGGCCCACCTCAGGAGGAGGAGGACGACAAAGAGGAGCCTGGCGAGGCACCGATTGCAGAGCCGCCCCATCCACGGGGGAGGCAGCGTGATGATGCTGCCGCAGAAAGAGCCGCACATCGCCAGCTCATAATGGACTGCTTTACTTGAATGGGGAAAGTGGGGATGCAGCTAAGACTCATGACTCTGTGCCACTATAAAGGCCCATCTACACTGAATTCTGGAATGAGACACACAACATCAATGGCAAAGGTCAAAGTAAAAGTTTTATTAAAACGAGCAAGAAATAATGCCCTCCCAACAAACAAAACCAAACTAAATAATAAACTGTACATCAAGTACATTTTTCAAACACAACTATTTACATGTGGTCTCATTCTTGAGGGTTGTGTCACTCCTTAATAGGACTTTCCCTGATGTCCCCCCCTCCCCCCCCGGCTTGCGTTCCTCCTCCTCCCACGCCTGCTGCTCCTCCTCAATCAGGTCTCAGTGCCGACAGCAAGGCTGCTTGAGGGTTGCTGTGTTAGAGGGGTAGACGGCGTATGATGATGCCCTGGATGAGCTCTTGGCCTGGCTGCGGACTGCTGCGCCTCATCGTCAACGGAAGCAGTCACTGGTGGCTGGGGTGTGCACCATGTATGGTGCATGGTGGGAGAGTCAGTGGTGGGGGCCGGAATGCTGTCATCCTGAGGAAGGATAGCACCTTCCATTTCCTGGGAGCTACTGACAATCCGTCTGGTCTGGGCCTCAACATCCAGAGCACGATGTGTCTCTACAACTTGCTGGTCTGCTTTGGCACCGTCCCTCTCCTGTTGCACAGTGGGAAACGCAGAGAGGATGGCACCAGTCATCGACCCCAACACATCACCAAGCTGCAACGTAGCTTGTGCCTGCGATGCAATCGATGCTGTGACGTGATCATGGGTGTGCACAATCTGGAACGCCGCTGGAGACCACCTGCATCCAGTGGGCAATGATGGCCTCGCTGGAGTCCTGAGTTACAACGACAATCCGTGACGCTGTCTCCGCAACAGTCGCAGACAGCTTGTCGATGCTCTCTGTGATCTGACCCAGTGCAGCCATGAGCTGATGGTGCATGCCTGTGTTCTCCCTGGACATTTCCACCAAGTCCAGTTCCATGTCTGCCTGTTCTTGAGCAGGCCTACTTTGCCGACTCGCCCTCCGGAGAGCTGGCCTGCGAGATTCCCCTCTCGCATCACGTTGCTGTGTGCGACTGGGGCCAAGAAACTCCGACGACTCAAACCCCGCAAAATTGTCCTCGTCCCCAGATGTGGTGTCTTGCAGCAGGGCAACTGGTGGGCTTGGCGGCTCAGCCATCTGAGTTTCCTCACTGGCCTCGTCATCTCCGCCATGGCCAGATGTTGATGCCTCATGGGAAGGCTGTCGCGATTGTAGCTGTTCTTCTGCAAGCATAAAAAACATACGTGGGGTTAGCAGCGGGGAGGGAGCAGGGGGACAGGAGGAAGATGGCGTTGCACATGTACATTTGAAGGCCTGCCGTCACTTCATTATACGTCTCAATGAAGTCACATCAGACACTCAATCCACTTACATGCCCTCACTACCGGAAGTGAACTCACCATCATCCCCGGCAACTGTCCGACCTGGTGCTCCAATGAGTGCCGACACCCGTTCCTCGATATCTGTCAACGGAAGAATTTGAGGCGGACCCCCGCCTGTGCGCAGTTGCTCCCTCCTGTTGTGAGAGTGCTTCAACTGCAAAGAGAAAAATAGGAGGGGTTCAGAAAGAGTTCCTCTCCTGTTGTACCACATATGCCTACCATACTTCAACAGGTGAGACTGTGTGGATGTTCTCATGACTTCACTTCAATCTGTGTGGATATTACATGAGCTTTGTTAGGAGGTGACAGGGATGTAACATAGGGGCTGCAGGTGATCTTTTGGAAAGCCATAACAGCAGTGGGAGTGTACTGCGATGATCTCGAAGATTAGGAACCAAAAGTGTATGTACATCGTTCATTAAGAGGCAATGGGTAGAGAAGTCATCCTTCATCTTTCTTATGGATTGTGAAACCCACCCTCAGACTGGCAATGTTAATGAGATGCTTCACATAGTCACTGAGATTCATGTTGGAAGGATAGGGGACATGCATAAGTGTGAATGGTACTCACCCTTTTGGATCTGGTACAGTCGTTGAACTTTTTTCTGCATTGTGTCCCAGTTCTGGGAATAGTGTCTGTTGCAGAGACCTCCTGGGCAATTTCTTTTCATAATCACTTGAAGATTGGTGGCAGCAGTCTGGCTCCCCCAGCTAGATGGAGTGAAGACCACCTCCTCTCCACAGCGTGCACTAAGGCTTCAGAAGCCTCATTCGCTAAACGGCTGGCACGCTGCCTTTCCTCCTGCGGCTCCATTTTTGCAAATATGGCAGAAGTGGGGCGGATCATATGCGCATGTGCGCTGGAGCTGCTGCACCTTAATTAGCGTTTGCACATGCGCAAAATGGCTGCCTATTTTACCACAGCGAGTTTCGGCTGGGGCACACAAAGTCTGTTGTAATACGCCTGATTTAACGCCAATGCTCATGCATTTTAATGAAGATCCAGTCGAGGCGCAAACTTTTTTCAGGCGGTTTCTTTACCGCCCCGCGCGAATACTGCCCCGAAATTTGAAAAAGTCAAAAATCCAGCCCAAGTAACTATTATTCCCTCCCCAAAACCTAAGAATTTAGGGAAGTACAAGTCGAGAAAAGACTCTGGAATTCATCTGGCTGGTCTCAAAAATTCATACATTTCAGTTACTCATTTCTTCAAATATCTGTTAAATTCCCGTTAAATGTTTCCATGCTATCTGACTCCTTAGCACTTTCTTGGGCAATCCATTCCACATGTTCACCACACTCTGTGTGCAGTAATTAAATCAAAACTACATCTTCGCTCTTCTATGCTTGAGCCTCCATGTCCTGGTTCTATAATTTGTGGCAATCTTGAATATCTTATTATGGTTCAATTCATCTGTTCCCTTAAGAATTTAGAATATCTGGAAAAATATCTCCCTGAAATTTCTCTTCTCCAGAGTAAACAGTCCCAGGCTCTCCAACCTCTCTGCCTAGCTCAGATGCCTTAAGCTAGATACCACTTTGGTTTTCCTTTTCTGCAGTGCTTCAATGCCTCGAATTTTTTGCTGTACTATGGCAACCACAATTGCACATAGTATTCAAATGTGGCTATATCGATACGCTTTCATTGCTCCACCATTGGCGGCCGTGCCTTCAGCTGCCTAGGTTCTAAACTCTGGAATTCTTTCCCTAAATCTCTCTGCCTCTTTATCTCTCTCCTCCTTTAAAACGCTCCTTAAAACCTACCTCTTTGACCAAGCTTTTGGTCAGCTCTCCTTATATCTCCTGAGTGGCTCGATGTCAAATTTTGTTTGATAATGCCTTGGGACATTTTACTATGTTAAAGGCATTATATAAATGCAAGATGCTGTTGTACAGGCTCATTACTGCTGGAGATTTTTGCTGTATTCCTCTGGTATACATCCTGATTAATTTTCCTTGCTATTTATTACCTCTTACCATCAGTTATTTACTTTATAATGTCTAACCACTAAGTCAAGTTAGCGGAAGGCTTTGATTTGTTCATGCAGTCAGCTGAACATCTGATTGGTAATTTAACAGGTAATCCCTAATTTCAAACAATTATTAATTTTTGCCTTACAAACATGTGAAGTCTTGAATTGTGACTTTGCTTGAGACTACATTTCCAGGTATTACTCCTTTGAAATGCGTGATACAGATTGAGCGTCCAAAATCCGGAAACCTCGGGACCGAGACCGTTCCGGATTCTGGATATTTCCGGATTTTGGAACGTCTTTGCCTGGGCCGAGGTAGTTGGGGTAGGGCAGCCGAGGTAAGGGGGTGAGGTCGGCCCACCGAGGAGAGGGGGGTGCTGGGGTGAGGGCGAGGTCAGGCCACTGAGGGCCAGGGTGGGCGAAGTCGGGCCGCCGAGGGCCGGGACGAAGTTAGGTTGCTGAGGCGTGGATGTCCGGATTTCGGAACATTTTCCGGTTTCCGGACGACCACGCCACGGATCGGCCGATGTCCGAATTCCAGAACATTCCGAATTTTGGAACTCCGGATTTCGGACGCTCAATCTGTACAATGAAGGCAGACTAGACACACACATTTTAATGATACGCATGTGACCTTCACCGAAATTCGAAACTTTTATGACTCTTGCCTTTATACTGTTTTGAGTGTGTATTCCATTATAATGTCCCAAGTGAACTTTTGAGTTTGAGAGTTTCATTTTGTTGACTTATGCATGTTTTTGTGTAAACAAATTTTGGGGACATGCTTTTAGGTAATGTTTAAAACAGCATCCCTGTCCATTTGATTCATTATTAATTAGAAGACCAAAGAAGTGCCTCACAGTTGAACAAGTTAGTTGGTAGCAACGCAATAATGTGAAATAAACTATAACATTCAGATTCAAAATTCTATTGGTATTTGAATTGCTCCTCTATAATTAGTTGATTTATTTGTTAATGTTATGGTACCTCATGATATACAATAGTAAAATTTGTTAGTGAAAGCAAATTAGCCAACTGCTAATATCGTGTGAGATCTGTTGCTCAGATGTTATAATATGTACTTTATTCTGCCATTGAGCATATACTGTTACGAAGCTAATATCTTAATGGGTAGAATATAGGCCTAAGACTTTGGGTACTGGTAAGATATGAATTCTCAGAAAATAACTTGCTATATTTTGTCAATTTATGTGAGACACAGCAGTTGTAATATGCAACAATCCTGAGGGATTGGACTGTGGGAAAGTGAAGTTGTGGTTCCTCCAGCCACTGGAGAAGGGGAGAGGGAATTTGGGTTAGAAAGCAAAATCTATAAGTTTTTGTAATAACTGGTGAGAATTAGCAGACGATGAAAGCAGAAATTTGCTAAGCTGGCTTGTGTCATTGTTAAATGGCTCTTTTTAAATACACATTTCTGTATACATAACTGTGATTGGAGTTTTGTATGGATGACATTAAAGAGCTTTTTACCTAGTACTTGCTTATGTCTTCACAGCCAGTATTGCTTGGACGCAGATGCTTTTTTTTCGTTCATGGGATGTAGGCGTCACTGGCATGGCCAGCATTTATTGCCCATCCCTAATTGCCCTTGAGAAGTTGAGTGGTGAGCTGCATTCTTGAACCGCTGCAGTCCCTGTGGTGAAGGTGCTCCCACAGTGCTGTTAGGGAGAGAGTTCCAGGATTTTAACCCAGCGACGATGTCGGCGTTACACTTCCAAGTCAGGATGGTGTGTGACTTGGATGGGAACATGGAGGTGGTGGTGTTCCCATGCACCTGCTGCCCTTGTCCTTCTAGGTGGTAGAGGTCGCGGGTTTGGGAGGTGCTGCCGAAGAAGCCTTGGCGAGTTGCTGCAGTGCATCTTGTAGATGGTACACACTGCAGCCACGGTACGTCGGTGATGGAGGGAGTGAATGTTTAAGGTAGTGGATGGGATGCCAAACCAGCAGGCTGCTTTGTCCTGATGGTGTCGAGCTTCTTGAGTGGTGTTGAAGCTGCACTTATCTGTGCAAGTGGAAATTATTCCATCACATTCCTGACTTGTGCCTTGTAGATGGTGGAAAGGCTTTGGGGAGTCAGGAGAATACCCATCCTCTGACCTGCTCTTGTTGCCACAGTATTTATGTGGCTGGTCCAGTTAAGTTTCTGGTCAATGGTGACTCCCAGGATGTTGATCGTGGGGGATGCGGCGATGGTCATGCCGTTGAATGTCGTGGGATGGTGGTTAGACTCTTGCTTGTTGGAGATAGTTATTGCCTGGCATTTGTGTGTCGCGAATGTTACTTGCCACTTATCAGCTCAAGTCTGAATGTCGTCCAGGTCTTGCTGCATGCGGTTATGGACTGCTCCATTATCTGAGGAGTTGCGAATGGCACTGAACACTGTGCAGCCATCAGTGAACATCCCCACTTCTGTCCTTATGATGGAGGGAAGGTCATTGATGAAGCAGCTGAAGATGGTTGGGCCTAGGACACTGCCCTAAGGAACTCCTGCAGCGATGTCCTGGGGCTGAGATGATTGACCTGCAACTACCACAATCATCTTCCTTCGTGTCAGGTATGACTCTAGCCAGTGGAGAGTTTTCCCCCTGATTTCCCATTGACTTCAGGTTTACTAGGGCTCCTTGATGCCACACTCGGTCAAATGCTGCCTTGATGTCAAGGGCAGTTATTCTCACACCTGGATTTCAGCTCTTTTGGACCAAGCTGTAATGAGGTCTGGAGCTGAGAGTTCCGAGCGGAACCCAAACTGGGCATTGGTAAGCAGGTTATTGGTGAGTAAGTGAGTAAGTGCCGCTTGATAGCACTGTTGACGACATCTTCCATCACTTTGCTGATGATTGAGAGTAGACTGATGGGGCGGTAGTTGACCAGATTGGATTTGTCCTGCTTTTTGTGAACAGGACATACCTGGGCAATTTTCCACATTGTCGCTACAGTGTTGTAGCTGTATTGGAACAGCTTGGCTAGAAGCATGGCTAGTTCTGGAGCACAAGTCTTCAGCACGGGATGTTGTCGGGGCCCATAGCCTTTGCTGTATCCAGTGTGCTCAGCCGTTTCTTGATAGCATGTGGGGTAAATATTATTGGCTGAAGACTGGCTTCTGTGATAGTGGGGACTTCAGGAGGAGGCCAATATGGATCATCCACTCGGCATTTCTGGCTGAAGATGGTTGTAAACACTTCAGTCTTGTCTTTTGCAGTCACGTGCTGGGCTCCACCATAATTGAGGATGGGGATATTCATGGAGCCGCCTCCTCCTGTTAGTTGTTTAATGCTCCACCACCATTCACGACTGGAAGTGACAGAGCTTTATTCTGATCTGTTGGTTGTGCGACCGCTTAGCCTTGTCTATGACATGCTGCTTCCGCTTTTTAGCATGCATGTAGTCCTGTGTTGCAGCTTCCCCAGGTTGGCACGTCATTTTTAGGTACGCCTGGTGCTGCTCCTGACATGCTCTTCTACACTCTTCTTTGAACTAGGGTTGGTCCCCTGGCTTGATGGTAATGGTAGAGTGACGGATATGCCAGGCCATGAGGTTACAGATTGTGGTGGACTACAATTCTGCTGCTGCTGATAGACCACAACGCCCAATCTTATTGAGTCTTCAAAGGCCTCAATGCAAGTCCATCGGTGTTTGGAATGGGCCAATTTGACAGTGGATGTAACAAAATAAAGTTGTAATCTAAGACTAATAAGACAGCAACAATAAGCTTGGATCAATTCAAAGAAATTGTTTACGATTCATTCCTAACTCCTACCTTCTGAAGCTAAAACCTTCTATAAATGATCAATAACATAAGGTTAATCTTCCCTACTATACAGTCATTAGGTGTATGAATGGATTTACTTCAGTAAAACAAACATCATACAGATGATGTCACCTAATTGATCATTGATAGTTTATTAATTAAGAGACCATTTCAATTAAATTTGACAGTTGTGTGAATATTGATACCACTATATATTTGCATAGTGCATCGTGTGGAATTTAATACACAGGAAGTTGCATGACAGCTGATTAAACAAAGAGGAAACTAGCCACAAATATATTACTAACAGTGCAAATTTCACGACGCCAGTTGCATCCCAAAGTGGATTGTAATTTCAAAATGACCAATTCAGAATGCATGTTTACCCACTGACGACTTTGAATTGCTTAACCACATAAAGAAAATTTTAAACAAAATCTGACTTTGATTATGAAAAGCAATGCCAAAAAAAAGTTAAATTAGGCATGTTGTAATAGATGGCTGACAATGAGTTACCGAGCTGTAAAGATTACAGATGAAATTACTAAATATCCACATAAAGAGAAAATAATTAGAAGCAGCAAAACGGAATTCAGAAAGGAAGATTGTACTTGGCAAATCAAAGGATTCTTTGGGGATGTGACAGATATGTTCTATGGAGGAAATGCAGTTAAATTGGTGTACATAGACCTTCAAGACCAGACTGGAAACTATTGGACAGGATTACGGGCTCTAGAATTAGGGGAAGGATAGCAAATTGGATTTAAAAACTGGAAAGAAGGGAGGAAACAGAGGACTAGAAATGTGATACTGGCACACCCATTTTTCAGGCACCTATGCATTCAACATGGCAGAAAGGGCATGCTCATAGAAACATAGGGCCCAAGTTTCCACATGATTTGCGCCTGATTTTTAGGAGCAACTGGTGGAGAACGGACTATCTTAGAAATAGCAATTCTCCACATTTTTTTTTCTGCAGTTCTAGGCAGGTAGAACAGTTCCACTTTGGAACAGAATTTTTTCTTCAAAAGGGGGCGTGTCCGGCCACTGATGCCTGATTTCAAAGTTTCCACAGTGAAAACGTACTCCAAACTAACTTAGAATGGAGCAAGTGAAGATTTTTGTAGAACTGAAAAAACCTGTTCTACACATTAAAAAATCAGGCGCAGGTTACAAATTAGGCGTCCAGAACGAGGTGGGGGGGGAGGGAAGTCATTAAATTCTATAATAAATCCTTATTTATACTTCTACAATAATTATACAAATAAATCCAACCTGAATAAACATTTATATGCAAAGAAAAGATTAAATAAACCATCTTCCTACCTGTGTGAAAGTGCTTCAGCCATCGTTCGTTCCCACGGGGGGGTGGGGGAGCCGTTCTGTTCGTTCCCGACGGCGGGCGGGGGTGGGGAGGGAAACGGTTGCCTCAACTTTCTGAGGCTTCCTGCACCGCCTCAGTGCTGATCATGGAAGGGCAATGTGCTTTTATTAAAAAATGTTCAAAAATTAAACAGCTACAAAGAACTACAAAAATGGCCGAGTGCCAATGTTTCCTTCACACTGCGCGTGCGCGAACGCTCCAACGCGCACGCGCAGCGTTGCCGGCAAGAAAAAAACTAATTTAAATAGTACCTGCCCCCTCCCACTTACAAAATCGTCGCGAGTGTAGGCTCCGCCCCCCTGGGCGCCGCGCCAGGCAGACAAGGAGCTGCAGGGCGCTCCAGAATCGCGCGTTTTTTATTTTAGGCGCCGTTTTAGCTCGGAGGGGCGCCCGTTTTTTATCGTGTGGAAACTTGAGCCCATAGAAACGAGGTGCAGGAGTAGGCCATTCGGCCCTTCGAGCCTGCACCACCATTCAATAAGATCATGGCTGATCATTCCCTCAGTACCCCTTTCCTGCTTTCTCTTCATACCCCTTGATGTCTTTAGCCGTAAGGGCCATATCTAACTGCCTCTTGAATATATCCAATGAACTGACATCAACAACTCTCTGCGGCAGGGGATTCCACAGATTAACAACTCTCTGAGTGAGTGAAGAAGTTTCTCCTCAGCTCAGTCCTAAATGGCCTACCCCTTATCCTAAGACTGTGTCCCCTGGTTTTGGACTTCCCCAACATCGGGAACATTCTTCCTGCATCTAACCTGTCCAGTCCCGTCAGAATCTTGTATGTTTCTATGAGATCCCCGCTCATCCTTCTAAACTCCACTGTATAAAGACCTAGTTGATCCAGTCTCTCCTCATATGTCAGTCTCGCTGTCCTGGGAATCAGTCTGGTGAACCTTCGCTGCATTCCCTCAATAGCAAGACCATCCTTCCTCAGATTAGGAGGCCAAAACTGAACATAATATTCCAGGTGAGGCCTCAGCAAGGCCCTGTACAACTGCAGTAAGACGTCCCTGCTCCTATACTCACATCCCCTAGTTATGAAGGTCAACATACCATTTGCCTCCTTTACCGCCTGCTGTACCTGTATGCCAACTTTCAATCACTGATGAACCATGATACCCAGGTCTCGTTGCACCTCCCCTTTTCCTAATCTGCCACCATTCAGATAATATTCTGTCTTTGCGTTTTTGCCCCCAAAGTGAATAACCTCACATGTATTTACCCACTCACCTAATCTGTCCAAGTCACCCTGCAGCCTCTTAGTGTCCCCCTCACAGCTCACACCGCCACCAAGTTTAGTGTCATCTGCAAACTTGGAGATATTACACTCAATTGTTTCATCCAAATCATTGATGTATATTGTAAAGAGCTGGGGTCCCAGCACTGAGCCCTGCGGCACTCCTAGTCACTGCCTGCCATTTTGAAAAGGACCCGTTTATCCTGACTCTCTGCTTCCTGTCTGCCAACCAGTTCTCTATCCACGTCAGTATATTACCCCCAATACCATGTGCTTTTATTTTGCACACCAATCTCTTGTGAGGGACCTTGTCAAAAGCCTTTTGAAAGTCCAAATACACCACATTAACTGGTTCTCCCTTGTCCACTCTACTAGTTACATCCTCAAAAAATTCCAGAAGATTTGTCAAGCATGATTTCCCCTTCATAAATCCACGCTGACTTGGACCGATCCTCTCACTGCTTTCCAAATGCGCTGCTATTTCATCCTTAATAATTGACTCCAACATTTTCCCCACTACTGATGTTAGGCCAACCGGTCTATAATTACCCGCTTTCTCTCTCCCTTTTTAAAAAGTGGTGTTACATTAGCTGCCCTCCAGTCCATAGGAACTGATCCAGAGTCGATAAACTGTTGGAAAATGATCACCAATGCATCCCCTATTTCTAGGGCCACTTCCTTTAAGTACTCTGGGATGCAGACCATCAGGCCCCAAGGATTTATCGGCCTTCAAACTCATCAATTTCCTTAACACAATTTCCCACCTAATAAGGATATCCTTCAGTTCCTCCTTCTCACTAGACCCTCGGTCCCCTAGTACATCCAGAAGGTTATTTGTGTCTTCCTTCATGAAGACAGAACCAAAGTATTTGTTCAATTGGTCTGCCATTTCTTTGTTCCCCATTATAAATTCACCTGAGTCTGACTGCAAGGGACCTACGTTTGTCTTCACTAATCTTTTTCTCTTCACATTTTCAGTCAGTTTTTATGTTCCCGGCAAGCTTCCTCTCATACTCTATTTTCCCCTTCCTAATTAAACCCTTTGTCCTCCTCTGCTGAATTCTAAATTTCTCCCAGTCCTCAGGTTTGCTGCTATTTCTGGCCAATTTATATGCCTCTTCCTTGGATCTAACACTATCCTTAATTTCCCTTGTTAGCCACGGTTGAGCCACCTTCCCCGTTTTATTTTTACTCCAGAAGGGATGTATAATTGCTGAAGTTCATCCATGTGATCTTTAAATGTTTGCCATTGCCTATCCACCGTCAACCCTTTAAGTATAATTTGCCAGTCTATTCTAGCCAATTCACACCTCAAACCGTCGAAGTTACCTTTCCTTAAGTTCAGGACCCTAGTTTCTGAATTAACTGTGTCACACTCCATCTTAATGAAGAATTCTACCATGTTCCTGGTCACTCTTCCCCAAGAGGTCTCGCACAACAAGATTGTTAATTAGTCCTTTCTCATTACACATCACCCAGTCTCGGATGACCAGCTCCCTGGTTAGTTCCTCGACATATTGGTCTGGAAAACCATTCCTAATACACTCCAGGAAATCCTCCTCCACCGCATTGCTATCAGTTTGTAGATTAAAGTCACCCATGATAACTGCTGCACCTTTATTGCACACATCCCTAATTTCTTGTTTGATGCTGTCCCCAAACTTACGACTACTGTTTGGTGGACTGTCCACAACTCCCACTAGCGTTTTCTGCCCCTTGGTATTCCGCAGCTCCACCCATACCGATTCCACATCATCCAAGCTAATGTCCTTTCTTACTATTGCATTCATTTCCTCTTTAATCTGCAATGCCACCCTGCCTCCTTTTCCTTTCTGTCTATCCTTCCAAAATGTTGAATACCCCTGGATGTTGAGTTCCCAGCCTTGGTCACCCTGGAGCCATGTCTCCATCATGCCAATTACACATCATACCCGTTATCTGTTATCTGCGCAGTTAATTCGTCTACCTTATTCCGAATACTCCTCGCATTGAGGCACAGAGCCTTCAGGCTTGTCTTTCTAATGCACTTTGCCCCTTTAGAATTTTGCTGTAATGTGGCCCTTTTTGCTTTTTGCCTTAGGTTTCACTGCCCTCCACTTTTACTTTTCTTTTTTCTATCTTTTGTTTCTGCCCCCATTCTACTTCCCTCTGTCTCCCTGCATAGGTTCCTATCCACCTGCTATATTAGTTTAACTTCTCCCCAATAGCACTAGCAAACACTCCCCCTAGGACATTGGTTCCGGTCCTGCCCCGGTGCAGACCGTACTGGTCCCACCTCATTTCTTTCCAGACGTGCATCCCCGCCATATTGATAAAGGCAGAAAAGAGGTATCCAGGGCCAGCACCTGAAACAATCGTTAGACCCTTGGCATATGCAATTTTGGAAATAGCCAAGTTTAAGGCAATCTCTAATAATTTTAATAATTAGAATCGACTGTAAACCACTCTGGTGGATATATTGGCCCCAAGTTTCCACATGATTTGCTCCTGATTTTTAGGAGCAACTGGTGGAGAACGGGGTATCTTAGAAATCGGAATTCGCCACATTTAAGTTTTCTGCAGTTCTAGTCAGGTAGAACAGTTCCACTTTTGAACAGAATTTTTTTTTCAAAAGGGGGCGTGTCCAACCACTGACGCCTGATTTGAAAATTTCCACAGTGAAAACGTACTCCAAACTAACTTAGAATGGAGCAAGTGAAGATTTTTGTAGGCTTGAAAAAACCTTGTCGACACATTAAAAAATCAGGCGCAGGTTACAAATTAGGCGTCGGGAACGAGGTGGGGGGAGAAGGGAAGTCATTAAATTCTACAATAAATCCTTAGTTATACTTATACAAATATTATACAAATCCAACCTGAATAAAAATTTATAAGCAAAGAAAAGATTAAATAAACCATGTTGCTACCTGTGTGAAAATGCTTCAGGCAGGCCTTTCAGGCAGCGGTTTGCCGTCAGGACCGACCGACGGCAGGGGGAGGGAGGGAGAAAGCTGCAAGAAGCCTCAGTACTTGAGGCAGCCGTTTGCCGTTGGGTCCGACCGACGGCAGGGGGAGAAAGCTGCAAGAAGCCTCAGTGCTGATCTCGGAAGGGCAATGTGGTTTTATTAAAAACTGTTAAAAAATTGAACAGCTACAAAGAATTTGAATAGTCTCAAACAAGTGCATGTGTCCCGTTTATCACAGTCTATCTTTAATTACAGAATGCACTCCCTCACCCTCACAGACACAAATATCAAGAAAATTAAAATGCAAGCCTTTGCAAGGGTTCAATAAACAAATTTTTACTTTTTCTGCAGCACTTTTTAAAATGGCCGAGTGCCAATGTTTACTTCAGACTGCGCGTGCGCGAACGCTCCAACGCGCATGCGCAGGGTTGCCGGCACGAAAAAAACTCATTTAAATTGTACCCGCCCCTTCCTACTTACAAAATCGGCGCGAGTGGTAGGCTCCGCCCCCTGTGCGCCGCGCCAAGCAGACATCGAGCTGCAAAGCGCTCAAGAATAGCGCGTTTTTTTTCAGGCGCCATTTTCGGCGCGAAAAACGGGCGCCCAGCTCGGAGGGGCACCTGTTTTGCCGCGTGTGGAAACTTGGGGCCATTGTGTTTAATCAGAGTTTAAGACGGAATATAACACATTAGTTATTCAGCAAAAACATACGACAGTAACAAGTAGTTGATAGCAGTCCCAATCGGACAAATGGCTGGCGCAAGTGAGAAAATTCACTGCCTTGCAGCCTCTTTCTCTTCGGCTTGAGCTTCTTTTGGTAAAGCATTTGATCACTCGAAGAGCGTTTGACGAGCCCAACTTCTGTTTTGCTCTCCCCTCACACTGTGAGGACAGCCTTGAGGAGGCTTATTTTTTATTTTTTTTTTAGGGGTGGACCTGACATAGAATACTGACAAGACCCTTTGACCTGTAGCGGTTTCCCTAAAAACTTGCTATCCAATGCTGTATCATGTTCTTTGTTTCGATTCTTGTGTCAAAGCCCGTCCTAAAAGTATCTTATTTTTTCCACATGACTTTGTTTATACTGTCCCAAGTTTTCTTCCTTTGATATTCATGTCTTATCTCTCTCGTCCGTATCCTGCCTTTGATCTCGAGGCCAAAGCAGAAAACTGCTTGCTTTTTACAATGTTACCTCCTTTATGATGTAGCAAATGCTATGTTAACTTCCCCAAACTTCCATCCATTCTAAGTCTTTCTGTAACAAATTGTCTTAAAGATACAAATTCAAGTCTTAACTTGCAAACAACAGAATAGTTGTCATAGTGCAGAATGCTGTAACATCTCAGCAGGGTACCAAAACATTAGCATTTCTAAGCATCTAAACCAGTCTGAGGAGACATTTTGTCTCTAGTTCAAAACAACGATTTAAACACAGCATTCTTCGTATCAGTTTTATTCATTTTGAAACCCTGATTTCGAACAACAAATATGGGACCTCATGACTGTTTGAAGCCCCCTTTGTAAAATTGGGCTGCCCTGACTGGCGCCATGCTGGCAGCATTCAGGAAAACATGGTGGACCTGCCTTTAATCAATTGTCCTTAAAGGGACGGCTGGAGGGTAACACCAAAAAGGTAAGTTTAAAAAAAAACGTAACTGAATGTAGAACTGGGAAGTGCAGGAGTTCTCCCAGTTCCATTGCAGTGCTGAAGATCATTGCTGGCTCCTGCTCAGCTCCCTAAAATTCCTTTGCCGACCTCAATCTCCCAGGACTTAACTGAGCGAATTTGCCGCAGCCCAAAATTGAAATCCAAATTCTAAGTCAACGTAGGAGTTGAGGGCAATTTCTCAGAGTGGATGGAAGTGGGTAGCATTGTCCCAGAGTGTTATGTTCTGGAACCATTTCTGTTTAATGTGAAGGTCAGTGATTTGGATATTGCACTGGAGAGCGTAGTGTCCAAATTGCAGACAATATCAAAATCCGAGGCATCATAAATAATCCAGAGAACCAAAGGAAGCTGCAAGGGGAATTGATAATATCGTGGAATTGGTACAAATAAAGTGGCAGGTGGAATTCAATGTCAGTAAATGTGAGGTGGTACCTACTGGTTTAAAACAAAATAAAAGTAATAATTACACATTGAGGAGAAACTGGGTGATAATGGAAGAGCAGAGATATTTGAGTGTTAACACCCCAAGTGGGTCAGGTCATAAAAAAGTTAATGGAATACTGGGTATTGTGGCAAAAAGAATAGAATATAAACGTTGAGATGCGATGGTGAATGTCTACAAAACCTTAATAAGACCACAGTTGGAGTTCAATGCGCAGTTTTGGACCCTACATTATAGGAAGGATGTTGAGGCAATAGACAGGGTGCAGGACAGATTCAGTACGATGCTGTTTGGCATGAGGAAATATAAATACAGAGAGAAACTTGAAGAATGGAGGCTGTATTTATTCAACCCAAGAAGCTCAGTTGCAGGTGTTTAAAATTATGAATGGATGGGGCGGGGGTTGTGGTGGGCGGGTGGTAAATAGAAGCTCACTGTTTTCAGCGATTGACGAGTCTCGATACAAGATTAAATGTAAGAGATTTAGAACAGAGAGGAAAAACCTCTTTGTGCAGAGGGTTGTGAAACTGCAGAATGCATTAACAGAGATAGAGATTCAAGCCAAGACCATGTGAACACGTAAAAAAAAGTTTGGATAGCTGGTTGAAAGAAAGAAGAATAAGGGCTATAGAAACAGACTGGACACATGGAATTAGAAGTATCGTACATTTTGAGGATAAACACCAAGACAGACTGTTTGAACTGGACAACCACATTTTGTAATTTCAATGTTTTATCTGTCACAAACTACAAGAGTGAAAGGTATCATTTAAATCCCCAAAAATGTACTTTAGCCTTTAATTCACTCCAGCACTTTTTTACATTATTTATTTATAGTGCATGCATAGATTTTCCATTCAATTTTGCTGTTCTGTTTCAGGTCTTCTATAATGCCCACTGAGTTTTCGCATGTGACTTTGGGTCACAGAGCAAAAACATTTTTTCCCAGTGGTGTATTACTGTAAGATAACATGCTTGATGCGGCCTTACCAACCTTGCTCTTGCCAATATTTAATCCATTACTCATCATGCTTGTGCAATGCATACTTATTAAGTTGGCATTGTTTACTTCCAATTTTTTTAAAATTCCCTCCAATTTTCTTAAAATTCCCTCCAATTTTCTTTACTTACCTCCTCTCTAAATTGTATTTAGCTCCTTGTATCTATGCATATTTCCTAAATAATCATTCAGCTCATCTTCAGTTGAGACAGGGTTAACATCTTTTCATGGAAATCTGTTCCACATACTTGCGGTTATAAGATGGAAACATTTTTGATATTCTCCAGTTTTGCTTCAGGGTCGCCTGCGGAACTTTCAGACTTCCAATGAAAAATTGACTTTGATATTTTATTTCCTACTGTCTAATCATGTGCAGTTTAATGTAGTGAAATTGAAAGAAAGACTTGCATTTATATGACCACCGGACGTCTCAAAGGGCTTTACATCCAATGAAGTACTAAATTTCTTGTTTACATGTACATTATTTTTTAAAGTGAAACAATAGCTTGTACTTGAATGTGAATTATGATTTTTTTAGCAGAATTTCTAAAATTGAATGTCTATTAAGGTTCTGAAAGGAAATGCTATCTTAAAATGTACTTTAGCTACCCCCCCTCCCCTCCCGTACTCTGTTAATGGGGCAGAAATTCCGGCCTCCCGGGTCCGCACTGAGTGTCTACGGAAGGCATCGCAAAAGCCGATATTCAGTGCACATGCATGCGCTGAAAACCGGCTTTTCCGATCTGTCAAGCTGGAGCTTGACAAATCCTCCGCATCTCAGGAGCAAGGACATTTGCAAGGGCAAGATTGTGGGATTTACCCATATGTTGCCCAGCAAATATCCTCAAAACTCTTGCACCTGATAAAAAGCAGCCACATAGCCTACTTTTACAGGTGTCAGAGTTTTAAAATACACAAACATTTTAAAATAAAATTATAAAAACACATTTTATTGTTTAAAACCCTCCCCACTATGGTAAGTTTATTTTAAACCATAATTTAAAAAACTTTTACATAAATAACTAATTTAAATTAATAAAAATATGTGGTGTATTTTTTTCTATTTTTTATTGTTGGATTTGTGTGTTTTGGGGGCTGTTTCTCATTCATAATAATGGGAACTCCAACTTACGGAGTCCTGACGTGCACGCGCTACGACGCGTGGTCAGAGGAGGCCTCAGGACCGGGAACTTGCATGGGCGCAGCAGGAAAAGGTAAGTGCGCATTTTTTTTTAAGTTTTTTTACCCGATCGCCCGCGGGAAGCAACCGACCGGGATTTCTGGGCCGATTTGTTTTGGTTTCTTGGGCAGTCAGGCGTCTGACCACAGAGATAATCACCATTCTGTTTGA
The DNA here is from genome assembly GCF_044704955.1 of Pristiophorus japonicus. NCBI lineage: Eukaryota > Metazoa > Chordata > Chondrichthyes > Pristiophoridae > Pristiophorus > Pristiophorus japonicus. The sequence goes on along the minus strand of NC_091990.1, from coordinate 129,663,381 downwards.
GTTCCCAAATCAAGCTACTGCAAAGTCTGAACTTGCAGAATTTCTATTGGGCTGATATGCTGTGCACATAGTCTCCAGGTTGACAGAAGAGTTAGGGACCGCCAAATATGTACAGGGTTGCTACTGTGGTTTAAAGAACTAAATCCAAAAAGCTTACCACAGCAGGGCACTCGTAAACGTCCTGCTAGTAGGCCAGTAAGACCACCTATCCATTAGGACATTAACTTGCATATTGATCTACATTATGTCTACTGCATTTTTCTTATCAATTACCTCTTCAAAAAACACAAACAAACTTGCCTTTAACAAATCTGTCTGGAGATATGGGGCCCAAGTTTTGGGCTGCTCCTAGAACGGCGCAGCCCCGACCTGGACGCCTGTTTTTCACGCCCGAAAGTGCGCCAAAAAATACTTACAGATTCTCTGGCTCCCTGCAGGTCCTCTGGAGCTGGGCGTGGCGCAGCACGAGCTGTGGGGGGGGGCGGAGCCAGGTCCCTGCGCTGAAAACAGTGCCGGGACCTCAGCACATGTGCGCTACAGTGGGCGCGCATGTGCAGTAGTTCCAGGCGTCCAAAACTGTGTGGGAGGGGCCCAAGCACGCCGCCCTTAGCCCTGGCCGAATGGGCTCACTGGGGCGACGTGGATCAGACTGCACCTCCCAAGCCCAGCACACTGCTTCCTCGCTTTTGCTGGCTCTCTCAAACCCCCTTCCCCCCCCCCCCAGCTCCCGCTCCGACCCCCGCCCGATCCGAACCCGCCCCCCCCAGCCCCCAACGACTCAACTCTCCTCCCGCTCCCAACCTGACTCCCACTCCCCTCCCCCCCCCCCCCCCCCCCCGACCCGACACATCGCCCTTCCCCCCCAGGACCCGACTCCCGGCCACCTACCTTTAACTCTGGTGCTGGGGGCGGGCCCTCTCCTCTCTCTTCTCCCCCTCCCTTTCTTCTCTCCTCCTCCCTCTCTCCTCTCCCCCTCCCCCTCCCTCTCTTCTCTCTCCCCCTCCCTCTCTCCTCTCTCTCCCCCTCCCTCTCTCCTCTCTCTCCCCCTCCCTCCCTTCTGCCTCTCCCCCTCCCTCCCTTCTGCCCCCTTCTCTCTCTCCCTCTCTCCCTTCTCCCCCTCCCTCACTCCCCCCCCTCCCTCACTCCCCCTCCCCCTCTCCCTCTCTTCTCCCCCCCCAGCCCCCCCCCTCGCTGTCAGAAACACAGACACTGACAGACAGAGAGTGAGAGAGACACAGACAGACAGAGAGAGAGAGAGACACTGACAGAGACACACGGGAGGGCCATCCCAGCACGCTGTTGGAGGGCTCCCGGTGCTGCAGACGGTAAGTAGAAAATGTTTTATTTATTGATTTTTAAAAATTTTTCATTAATTTTTTTTGATTGATTTATTGTTGTATTTATCATTTATTATTGATGATGGCTCTTTATTTGTAAAACTGAAGTGTTTAATGTTTGTAAACTTCCCTTTAAACACCCCCCCCCCCCCCCCCGGCCTTCCCTACGCCTGATTTTCTAAATGTAGACAAGGTTTTTTCGAATGTACAAAAATCTACACTTACTCCATTCTAAGTTAGTTTGGAGTAAGTTTTCACTGCTTAAACTTTCAAAACAGGCGTAAGTGGCCGGACACGCCCCCTTTTGGAAAAAAAAAATCTGTTCCAAACCAAAACTGTTCTAACTGACTAGAACTGGAGCAAACTAAATGCCGAGAATTGCAATTTCTAAGATACTCCATTCTAAACCAGTTGCTCCAAAAAAACAGGAGCAACTCAGGCTGAAACTTGGCCCCATTGTTTCTAAGAGTTTTCTACACTGATATGGTCTATAGTTAACCTGTTTATCCTTTCCTTTCTTGATCAAAGGTGTTACTTTAGCTACTCTCTGGTTCCACAGCACAATTTGCATATTTAACGAGGATTGAAAAATGTGGCCAGATCCTCTGCAGTATCCTCTCTGACACATCAGTGTAGTACTGAGGGAATGCAGCACTGTCGGAGGTGCTGTCTTTTGGATGAGACATTAAACTGAGGCCCCACCTACCTACCTCAAGTGGATGTAAAAGATCTCATGCCACTATTCAGAAAAAAGTGGAGTTCTCCCTGATGTCCTGGCCAATAATTATCCCTCAGCCAACATCACTGAAACAGATTATCTGTTAACTCATTGATGTTTGTGAGACTATGCTGTGTGCAAATTACCTGCCACATTTCCCTACATTAAAGCAGTGATTACACTTCAAAAGTACTGCTTTGGTTGTAAAGCGCTTTAGGACATCCTGAGGTCTCGAAAGGCTCTAGATAAATACAAGTTCTTTCTTTACCCCTTCCATTTTAGTTTAAATCGTTCCCCCCACTACTCTGTTTATCCTCGCTGTGAGCACATTGGTGCTGTTTCGGTGCAGGTGAAGACCATCCCTTCGGCATAAACTTCCCTTGTTCCAGAACCTGGTCCAATGCCCTTCCCTCCTACGCCATAATTTTCTTCCTCTTAACCTATTCTGCATGTGGCACCGTAGTAGTTGGAGATTGGCACACTTCTGATCTTGTTTTTCAAACTCTTGAGCATTTTATGCAATAATCAGTTTATTGAATATACTCAATGTTACACAAAATTGGGAATAGTTTTGTACCATCCAGGGCCAATTTGGTGTGTTACTTAGAGAACACTTTTAGCACTTATGCATAGTAATGCAAGAATACCAGTATCTGATAATTAGCCAGTTTATATCGTTGGAGCCTTTAAATGATATTTTATATGGCTGCTTAATTATAATTTCTATAACATTGTTTGGCGACACCCTGTCGGATCTGATTATCTTTCCATTGGATGGACTTTTAAACTCGAGGAAAATCTCCCGAACATCTCCTACATGTGGCTGCCGCAATAGCTCCACCACATGCTGCCTCTTGGTAACTACCATTTATCACAGTTAATAGTCAGAGCCTAAATGCTGTTTCTTCATGTGCATCACTCTACCAGGAAAACTCCATCGTCCTTGTGCACTGAGGCGCATAACATTTGTCCTTGTTTCTTTTTATCCCACCACCAAAAAAACAGTAACTAGTGCTAATATCAGATTGAAATTGAAACAGTATATAATATTTATATATATATATATATATGGTATATATTTCAAAAATCATTTTGCCTGTAAAATGGAAATAGCACTTTTAAAAATTATGTAGTTATTTATAATTAGGTAATTGGCAGAGATAGAGCTGATTATTAACAGCAAGTTTTGTTATTTGGAATGCTCTGAAAATTGCAGCCGAGTATCATAGTATGCTGGTAAAACCAGCACAGTTTTTTTTGTTTTTTTTCAGTAGTAGTTTTAATTAAATAATATCCTTACAATGACTGAAGAAGTGGCTGTGACTTTAAAGTGCAGCTGTTGTAGTTTAAAATTTGGACACAGTCTGCAAGAATGGAGCCCTGCTGTGGCCTAAAAGTCGGAGTGCATCTTGGCATTCCAAACATTTCCTTACTAGAAGATTACAGCCTGATTTTTGTGAACTTTATTGCTGTGGGCCTCATGACAGCGTTCAGAAACATGCTTGGCATTTTAGTTAAAATAACTCAGATGTATCAAGCCATTTTGGATAAGCTTTTGGTCTTCATTAATGTCTCAATAATTAATGTTGAGACTCAGGATGGAATGATCTTGATTAAGATTATATATCTTTTGGAGGAGTTACTGTAGCATGTACATTCATCTTGGGGCTTTTTTGGAAGATTTTTCTTCACAAATTGCTGCAGATTCTGTTTCATGTTACTCGTTCAAATCTTAGCTCGTATCCCAATAGTACACTAAAGACTAAGTGATAGGTCCCCAAAGATCGTCTGTAGTAAATTATTGTTGGGGCCAGTTAATTGTATTCTTCCAGGCATTGCCTCTTTATCAAACAGGTGGGTGGTAATTGAGCTGAAATAATTTGGCTACGAACGAATGGAATGTAAGGTATCAAGATTTATGATTTCCTGTTTATTTCTTCCAGGATTGTTCAGCTTCTGAAGAATATTGTGTTGCTGCTACATTGCTGCCACTGACAACAGCATTTTACCGGGTAAGCCCATGTGATTTCATGCCAGAACTCCCCAGAGAAAACTTGGTCTTGTCTGGATTTGATTGCACAAAACGAGGTCTAGGTACAAAATGTAACAATTAGATTTATTAAAAAAGAGACGTGTGATCTGCAGGCTATCATATTTGATTCTAGAATAATGTGGCACTTTATAATATGCCAGCACATTTACTACCAAAAGATTTTGGGAAATCGCAAATTATTGCAATACCTTGGCTAGAAATGGTCTGTGGTTGTACAGGGAATTCTAGTGTTGACTGCTTTTTTTTATATAACATCAAGCTTTATTAAGCATCTGTAACCTTTTAATCAACGCACATGAAATAAATAAGATGAGATCTGCTTTAGCTAGCTAATGGCAAAATTAATTAATAATCAGATATATGCTACATTTGTACTTCTTGCCACACAGACAATTTAACATAGGATAATTAATAGTATTTGACATAAAAACATTATAAATATGAAGTAAACTGCAACCAATTCACTCATTGCCAATCATTACAGAAAATGGATTACATGGAGGTTTTTGTGTTAATTTAGTTATGTGGAGGAAAAGTCTATCCACATTTTTGCAAAGCAAATTCTTCAGACCCAATAGTTATATTACTAGCTTCAGAAACAGTTTCAAATTCAAACGACTGGAATGCCCAACACTGAGTTTGTTGGCCCCAGCTGTAGTTAATTTTGTTCGTTCTCTGCAGTTCTGCTTAAGTGGAAGACCCTCACTGGTGTCAAGAATGCCACAAAGGGTAAAAAGGCAAACTAACATCACCTATTTTGCTTCTCTGTAAGTGTCCTTCTCTTCCCTCTATGGGGAAGTGGCCAGTGTGGTGGCCATGGAAAAGAAACTATCGTACCCTTCCAGATTCAAAAAAATATAGGGATTTGAGAAAAAAGCAAGGGAAAAGAGAAGCAGAGAAAGAATCTGCAGAAACCACTGATTAATAACAGCTTTGTTCAAAGGAAATCAAGCCAAATTTATTTTGCCATAATTAAAAGGATGTCTGTACTCTAGATTTTATTTTGCAAAATTTTTATTTAATTTTGCGTATTAGGTGTTTCACGTTTGAAAGTTTCTAAATTGCATAGTTATTTTTGTACTTTACAGTTGCTTAACATTTACCATTCATTCTGCATATATTTTCATTCTATCTCTCTTTTAAATAACTTGAAGAGACAGAACACTATTGTTCAAATGTAAAAGGTACATCATTGAGTTTTGTACCTGCGCTGGAACATTCGGAATGAGTATATTTCGCAAGTATAACAATGTTTTTGTAAATTACTAATGTTGATCATATTGCTACATAAAATGTATAGTAATAAATAATATTTTTTTAAGAAAGGATAGTTTTCCTTTTAGTTTACAAGGTTTTTTTTTCTTTGTCAGCTGAATGCCTGATACACACGGAAACTCATCAACATATTTAAGAAGCTCTAATTCAAGCTACCTTGCAATCTGCATACCTGTCGGGTTTCTATTCGCCCATTATGGAGTGTACACTCTCTCCCTTTTGGGATGCAAACATTTACCAAGTACAAAGAGCTCAGATGAAGGTTGACAGCTAAAAATGAGAGCCCCCCTAGTGTGCACAGGGATACTGCTAGAGTACCAAAAACACCAAAACAAAATAACTAGTTACTCAATTGATTGCTGTGTGCAAAATAGCTGACACATTTGCAGACATAGGTTTTTGCGGCTAACGGTAATTTATTGTGTATGATACTTTGAGAGTTGACAATTTAAGTCTAGGTCTATCCAGCAGCTGAAGCAGACTGGAAGGAGCTTGTGGTGAAGCAGTTAACTGCTATGGTGACTTTGACAGTCACTGTCAGCGGATAGAAGCGCATTGGCAAACTTGCAACTGCCATTTTAGCCACCTGCCCACCCTATTCCTGCCAGACAGGCAGAGTTAAAATCGGCCCTATGGAATTTATTGGAGGTAGTCCAGAGGAGCGCTACAAGGCTGACTCCTGAATAGAGAGAGTTGAATTATACGAACATACAAAAATCTCAGACAGGAAAAGACCAGTTGGTCCATCTAGCTTGTCCCATACAGTTGTGATGCCTTATGCACCAGGTTAAGAAACTCCCTGCTCCCCTAGGTGCCATGTGGGAGAGATTAAAAACTAGATCAAAAATCCACAGTTAAATAGAGAGAAAAAAAATCTGGAAAATTCCTTTGCAATCTACCTCGGTGATCAAAACTAGTCCACGAGACTACATTGACCATGACTTGTATTAGTTGGTACCTAACTTTTGTTTGCAATCTCCACACCAGTTTTCTCTCCTGAAAGTACACAGTAAATTAGCAGTCACCGCACAAGCCAGCAACTTTGTTCCACAAGTCTACTATTCTCTGGGAAACTGCCTAACATCTAACCTATTTCTTCATTTGTGTAATTTGTATGCATGACCCCTGGTCCTCCCCAACATAGCAAACTGAAATAATTTGTTAGCGTGTACACAATCTGGTCCCTTTATTATTTCATAGAACTTAAACAAATCACCCTGAGTCTAGGCTTCTCTAAAGTTTATAGACCCAGCTCCTTAAACCTGCCTGGGTAGCTGAAGTATGTTAAACCAGGAATCATTCCTGTAGCCCTCCTATAAACCTTTTCCAAAGCCTCAATATCGCCCATGTCTACCCTGGAGTTTTACTCTCTGGATATCAGGAAAGACTTGGGTATGGAGAATTCGGGCCCAGGAAGGTTCTTCTGTCGGCTTTAAGGACTAGGATACACAGTTTAAAATGATGGGTGCCAAAAGAAAATAGGAAATTAGGCACAAAATCATTAGTAAGAGGGTGATAGAATTGTGGAACAGATTACCAACAAGTTGAATTGTCTTTTTTAAGGCCTTTTCTACCTGCACTATCACCTAAAAATTTGCGTACCTACACCTCAAGATCTCTCTGTTTCTTCTCCATGTTCCTCCACTGTAAGAATCTTACCATTTGGGTTAAACTTCCTTTTGTTACTTTTTCCCCAAATATGCCACAGCATATTCCCTATATTGGACTGCATTGACCACCAATCTGCTTACTCCACTAACCTGTCTGTGTCCTGTAATCTTCTGCACTCTTCCTCAAAGTTTGCCATACCCCATAATTCGATATCCACAAAAAACTAATTAGGTTATGGTCACTCTTTTCCAAGTGTTCATCAGGTCACATACCGAACTAGCTTTGTTACCCAGAATCAGATGCAGCACTGCATCCTTCCTTATTGGAGATGCAACATACTGATCTAGGAAACAGACCTGGATGTATTGTAGAACCCCTCTCCATTTTGACCGCAAACGTTTATCTTTTCGTAGTCCACATTAGCATAGTTAAAGTTTCCCCTTATTATATTTCTCTCATGACTATAAATCTCTCTACATTGCCTAAAAATCTCATGTTAAATTTCTTTCTTACTATTCAGTGGTCTATAATGTTCTCCCAACATGATACCAAATCACTTTCTTTAAATCTCAACCTAGACAGCCTCTTATCTGAGCACTGCTATTAATAAAAGCAGCAGTGATGTTCATAGTTAATGAGGCCATATCTCGCTCCTCATTTTTTTCCTCTCTTTCATTTTATAGACAGGAATATTCAGTTCATACTCTCTCCTTGGTTCAAGCCAAGTTTCTGTCAAGGCTACAACATTGTGTCCCTTAATTCTAATAAGTAATTCCTGATTCCCAAATTTAATTCATTTCTAATGTTTTATACATTCACATTTAAACAGTCCAACCCTGATCCTTTCATACTCAGCACCATTTTTCCTTCCAGATTTCTCTAATTCTGCTCCCTATTATTGTTATTAACCTCTTTCTTATCTCCCCAAAACTTTCCATATTCCTCTTGTTTCCTATTTTAGATAACTTGAACGCTTCAATATAATTCTTAACTTCTCCCCCATGTACAACTTTTGCTCCTTTTCAGGCTTAAATCACCCCCACTGCTCTCTCTTACCGCCCCCCCCCCCCCCCCCCCCACAAGGACATTGGTACCAGGGGTCCAAACCCTGAACACGGTATCCTTGCTTTGAGAGTTGTTACAGGCAATAATTAGAGAGGGAATCTGAAATCTTACATATATCCACTGATCTATGCTTGAACACATCATTGTGCATGTGCGGAGATGCTCTCCAGCAGTGCCATGCTTGTAGTATAGCCCCAAAACAGCTGATAAACAGTCACATGAGCAGCAGTTTTGTGTAAGCATGCAGGCTTGGACAAAGGACAGTGGCCGCTGCTCTGAAAGCAATAAGTCTAGGGCATCTCTAGTAAAATTAAACCCTAGCAATGATCCAGCTCCATCAAAATTAGTCACAGATACAGATACCAAGCCTTTTCTGTGTTCCCTGCAATTTTGCTGGTCAGTACTTCCTCAATTAGTGAGTACTTTGGTTATATGTATAACCAAGTCAAAGACGTTCATAACATACAAGGGATAAATGCGCCAGCAAAACACTTTAAACATATGCAGCACAAGGACTGCAATAAGATGAATTCATTTTTAATGTATCTTGCAGTCTGTTTTTTTTGTTGTGCAGTGAAGAAAGCATCAGATGTCCAAACAAACAAAATGGCTGATTCATGTGATGTCCCCATTGGGTGCCTAGATGGTCCCTGTGGCTTATGAGTTAAGGGCATTGATGACTTTCACTGCCATTGGTAGTGTCTAGCAGAGAGTCGAACATCATTGCAAGTCTTCATGAACCAGGTGTTGCACCTCAGTCACAACCTCTTCGATGATCCGGACCCTCTTCATGCATTGATCCTCTGCCATACCCGGGAAGCTTATTCTGTTATAGTACACATGCTGCCTGAACTAGCTCTACCACATGGCTTGTACCACCTTTTCCCTCTGTGCTGACTCCATTTCCTCCTCTGCACTATACTGCACAATTAATGGTACATCCTGAAACTTGAGGATTCAATAGCGGCTGATGCTAAACACTCACCCTTTATGTATTTTAAGTACGGAATGGGTTAATTTCAGAAACGTAAATCCTTGCATGGGATTTATGTGGTTCCTAGAATTTCAGTCTGAATAGAAAAATAAACCAAAACGTTTTAGAACTCAATTTTCCCCAAAGCTGTTTTTTGGTGTACTTGAAGAGTTACGCCTGTTTTTTTGGAGTCCAAGTACGCCAAAATTAAATCTTCCAAGCTTCCCCGTTTGATCTTTTCATTTTGGCGCCGTCTAGCCAGTCATTTAGTTTTTGGGATGGAGCCCTGTTCTGCACCAACTTCCCAAGCACAAGCACATTAAACATTGCAGCAATTTACCTCCATTAAATTATTAAAGTCCCCCCCCCCCCCCACCCCGGTCCCATGCCGGTCCCCGCACCTATCCCTGGCCGAATGGCCTCCTCCCGGTTCACACACCTATCCCTGGCCGAATGGCCTCCCGGTCCCCACACCGATCCCTGGCCGAATGGCCTTCTCCCTCCCGGTTCCCACACCTAACCCTGGCCGAATGGCCTCCCGGTCTTCGCACCTATCCCTGGCCGAATGGCCTCCTGGTCCCGCTCCCTGCACCTATCCCAGGCCGAATGACCTCCTCCCTCCTAATCTAACTATACCTGAAAGGCTCCCACCACCCGCTCTCTCTCTCCCACACTCTCTTACCTCGTTTGCTGCTGCTGTCCGGGCATCTGCTGCTTACCTGTGCCAATTTCCTTAATTCACCAGAAGGTTTTTCTACAGAGGCCACATACGCTGGCCTAAGAAGAACTGGAGTAACTCTGAGCTGGCCAAACTTACTCAATTGTACATGCTTCTTACATGGGCAGAGCAGATGAGCAGCTACAGCAAGTATAAAGCCCATTTTACTTATGTTTTTCTAGTATCACTGGTCACTACAACAGTGTGATGATCTTACAAACAGTCTGAATGCCTTTGTGAATTTTGGTGTACAAGGTTCCTTGGGCTCTTTAAATGAGAGTGATGACCCAACATGATGGGTAAGTTGGAGAACACTGCCTGAGCAATTCAAGCTGCTGCAAGATAAGCTGGCCTCCCTATTATCATGGCACTCCTGCAGAATGTCAAGCAACTGCTCCACAAGGCTTATGATATCTTTCATCTAAGATACTGGAGAGATGGTGCTCTTCTTCAGGAATGTCTGAATAAATCTGAAATGTTGCTACAATATGCAGCTTTGTATTATTGTGGTGGACATCTGTTATTTGATGAGTTGTGGAAATAAAACCCAACAGATCATGGGAGATGTGTTCGAGGTTGCTATTTGAGCCACTGAAGGAAAGCAATTTGCTGGTCAACAGACACTCTTCATTTTGTGACCACAACGTTCAGAAATGCAGTGCTCTGCTGCAGAACGGTTATGTACCCGCACTTAAAAGGTAATGTTATGTTTTAATTTATTATGTTTCCAGGGCAGCCTTGATTGTATATTCAAGCTGTTTTGACTTTGAAGTGTTCGCAGAATTTGACCCATTATCATTAGTTGAATTTTTCTTAATCTAGTCGTAACCTGGCTATGGGAATGGCTAGCTCTGTTGCACAGGTCTTAAGTATTTCAACCTGGATATTGACAGGGGCTATAGTCTCTTCTGTCGTCAGTGCACTTAGCTGTTCTTAATGCCACATGCAGTGAAGCATATTGGTTAGACATTGGTACCCATGATAATGGGGACCTCAGAAGGAAGCCGAGTTGTATCAGCCAGTCTTTTAGCTGAAGACACTTGCAAACATTTCAGCCCTTCTTCTTGCTCTCACGTGGTTGTCTCCACTATGGTTGAGGATGGGAATGTTTGTGAAGTCGCCTCCTCCCCCAATGAATTGTCTGTCCACCACTCTTCTTGACTGAATTTGATCAAGCTATTGAGCTTTGCTCTGATCTGTTATTTGTGGGACAACACTTAGCTCTGTCAATAGCCTGCTGCTTTTGAGGTTTAGCATCCATGTAGCCTAGTACGATAGCTTTACTAGGTTTGTACTTCATTCTAAGGTAAGCTTGGTACACACTTCTACATTCTGCATTATACCAAGGCACACTGGCTTAATAGTGACTGAAGAATGTGCCAGTCCATGAGTTCCACATTGTCGTAATAAACAATTCTGCTGTTGCTGAAGCATGATTTAGCCTGATGGATGCCCAGTTTTGGGCTGCTAGTTCCATCCTTAGTTTGTCTCTTTCAGCACAATGGTGGTGTGACACTACACTTTGGGGATATCCTCACGGTAGAGTCAAGACTTTATCTTCACAAGGACTGTATAATGCTCATGCCAATGCTATCATGAATAGATGCTGAAAGATTCATTAAACAGTAAAATTTCTATAGCACCTTCAACATTGAAAATGTTCCAAGGTGCTTTATGGAGAGCAAAATAGGATTGGTGCCATGATGGGAGAGTTTTTCTTTTTATTTATTCGTTCATGGGATGTGGGTGTCGCTGGCAAGACCAGCATTTATTGCCCATCCCTAATTGCCCTCGAGAAGGTGGTGATTAGCCACCATTTCAGGGGACAGTTAAGAGTCAACCACACTGCTGTGGATCTGGGATTACATGTAGGCTAGACGAGGTAAGGATGGCAGATTTCCTTCCCTAAAGGACATTAGTGAACCAGATGGGTTTTTTTATGACAATCCTGTAGTTTCATGGTCACCATTACTGATGCTAGCTTTTTATTCCAGATTTATTTATTAACTGAATTTAAATTCCCTAGTTGCCATGGTGGGATTTAAGCTCATGTCTCCAAATCATTAGTCCAGGCCTCTGGATTACAAGTCCAGTGACATAACCACTGTGCTACTGTACCGTGATTGAAAGTGTGTTCAAAAAGATATATTTTAAGAAGGATTTTAAAGGTAGAGAGTGAAGCACAAAGGGGGTTAGAGATGGAGTTCCAAAGGTGGCTAAATACTTTACCACCAATGGTGGGTCAAAGAGCCGGGTGATGCAAGGAAGGCCAGAGTCGTAGAACTGGAGTGGATATAAGGCTACAAGGTGGTCTCATTCCTTTGAGAGGAATTTAAATTCAGTATATTGCACGATATGGAACCAGTGTAAGGGGTTGGTAGTGACTTAGGGCTGGACATATGTGTAAGCGGGATAAATTGTAGTTTATGAAGGGTGAGGCTTGGAGGCCAGCAGGGAGAGCATTGGCGAAAGAGAAAGTCTGAGTAAGCATTTTGGTAGCAATGGAGATGAGGCAATTGCAGAGATGGGCAATGTTGTGCAGGCAATCGATAAGATAAAAACATAAGAAAAAGCAGCAGGAGTTGGCCATTCGGTTCTTCAAGCCTGCTCTGCCATTCACTAAGATCATGGCTGATCTTCTACCTCAACTCCACCTTCCCGCACTATCCCTATATCCCTTGATTCCCTTAATATCCAAAAATCTATCAGTCTTGAAGATATTCAATGACTGAGCATCCACAGTTCTTTGGGGTAGATAATTCCAAAGATTCACAACCCTTTGAGTGAAGAAATTTCTCTTCATCTCAGTCCTAAATGGAGGACCCCTGAATCCCATGAGCCCTAATTTTGTGTAATACCTCTCTGTGGCACCTTATCAAATGCTTTCTGAAAATCTAAATACACTACATCCACTGGTTCTCCCTTATCTACCCTGGTTTGAAGATGTGGATTTGAAGCTCAGCTCTGAGTCAAACAGGGCGCCACGGTATTAATATTTCCTATTTATATCCAAGAAAATGCCATAGATAGGATGAAAAAAGAGGCGAGGGAACAGAGTTAATGGCGGGGTGATGTTCAGTTGGCGGAAATTTAATGCTAAACAGGCAGTCTAACAACACAGTGGTCATTGGGGTGAAAGGAAGTAATGAAGAAATAGAGTTGGATTTTGTAAGCATGCATTTAAATCATGCTTTGTTCTCTCGCATCCTACGGGAAAGCACGTTTGCCCACCCCTCGAGGATATGGACCGAGAGCGAAGCCTCGCTTCTCCAAACCGACGAACTTCAACCTGGATTTCGCATGCTTCCGTCAAGCATGGGGCCGTGGAGTCGAACCGCTGAGGAAGGACCAGCGAGCAAGAAAGGGCGGTTTGGACTTTTACTGTGATTGAAAGGCTGCATTAGAGGGAGCAGCGTGCGGCGGCTCGGCCTGGCCCGGAAATCAGCGCGGTCCTGGCGAGCAAGACCATCAGCAGGCCGGGGCCATCAGAGGGAGCAGCATGCGACAGCAGGAGGGCGACGGCTGCGAAGTCAGGTCGCTGTTTGCAGTGCGGGCAAGCACAGCAGGAGGGGCAAAGGAGCGGCAAGAGTTTGTAGAAGGAAGTGACCGGGGCCCAGGAGAGGCATGAGTCTGGGGCCCAGAAAAGGCGAGGGCCCAGAGGCAACACGGACCAGCCCACACTGCTATATGTGTGCGCGCTCCGTCCGTGCAGCAGAGTTAGTCTCCAGTCGTCTTGGGTAATCCTTGCCACTGGACCAAGACTGAGCTCTGTCAAGCCTATGTGGTGGCTGGTGTGCAACGGCCACCACATGTTAAAAAAATCCAAGCACAGGCATCTTCCACCTTCCAAGATGTAGTTTGGGATCTGGAATATTAGGTCCTTCATTGAAACACCTGTGAACTCATTCACTTTTGGCGTGGAAGCAAATCATTCTCGCTTTGAGGGACTGCCGATGATGATGTTATAAGTCAACTGTGAGGGATTATGGAGCGTCCTCCTCAAATTCAGCAGCCCCCAAAAGTTTGCCACCATCCTGCGCCTGCTTCACGATGACATGCAAGCCGTGATCCTGACCAATGGATCCACCACAGACCCAATTCACTTATGGACCGGGGTCAAACAAGGCTGTGTCATTGCACCAACGCTCTTCTCGATCTTCCTTGCTGCAAAGCTCCATCTCGCCCTCAGTAAGCTCCCCGCCGGAGTGGAGCTAATCTACAGAACAAATGGGAAACCGTTCAACCTCCGCCACCTCCAGTCCAGATCCAAGGTGGTCCCAACCTCTGTCATTGAATTACAGTACGCAGATGACGCTTGCGACTGCACGCACTCAGAGGTCGAACTCCAAACCATCGTCAACACCTTCACCGAAGCGTACGAGAGCATGGGCCTTACACTAAACATCTGTAAGACAAAGGTCCTCTACCAACCTGCCCCGCCACACACTACTGCCCCCTGATTATCAAAATCCACGACGAAGCCTTGGACAACGTAGACCATTTTCCATACTTCGAGAGCATACTATCAACAAGGGCAGACGTCGATGATAAAGTCCAACACCGCCTCCAGTATGCCAGTGCAGCCTTGGGTCGTCTGAGGAAGAGAGTGTTTAAAGACCAGGACCTCAAACCCGACACCAAGCTCATGGTCTACAGAGCAGTAGTGATACCATGTGTTTCAGAAACATGGACCATGTACAGCAGGCACCTCAAACACTGCAGAAGTACCACCAACGCCTCCGCAAGAAAATAAAAAAGCCAATTATAATTTAAATGGAGAAAAATTGCAAAGTGCTACAGTGCAGAGGGACCTGGGGGTCCTTGTGCATGAAACACAAAAAGTTAGTATGCAGGTACAGCAAGTAATCAGGAAGGCAAATGGAATGTTGGCCTTTATTGCAAAGGGGATGGAGTATAAAAGTAGGAAAGTCCTGCTACAACTGTACATCATCACCATAGGCAGTCCCTCGGAATCGAGGAAGACTTGCTTCCACTCTACAAATGAGTCCTTAGGTGGCTGAACAGTCCAATGTGAGAACCATAGTCCCCGTCACAGGTAGGACAGATAGTCGTTGAGGGAAGGGGTGGGTGGGACAGGTTTGCCGCACGCTCTTTCCGCTGCCTGTGCTTGGTTTCTGCATGATCTCGGCAATGAGACTCGAGGTGCTCAGCACCTTCCCGGATGCACTTCCTCCACTTAGGGCGGTCTTTGGCCAGGGACTCCCCGGTGTCAGTGGGGATATTGCACTTTATCAGGGAGGCTTTGAGGGTGTCCTTTTAATGTTTCCTCTGCCCACCTTTGGCTCATTTGCCGTGAAGGAGTTCCGAGTAGAGCGCTTGCTTTGGGAGTCTCGTGTCTGGCATGCGAACGATGTGGCCTGCCCAGCGGAGCTGATCAAGTGTGGTCAGTGCTTCAATGCTGGAGATGTTGGCCTGGTCGAGGACACTAACGTTGGTGTGTCTGTCCTCCCAGGGGATTTGTAGGACCTTGCAGAGATATCATTGGTGGTATTTCTCCAGCGACTTGAGGTGTCTACTGGACATGGTCCATGTCCCTGAGCCATACAGGAGGGCGGGCATTACAACAGCCCTGTAGACCATGAGCTTGATGGCAGATTTGAGGGCCTGATCTTCAAACACTCTTTTCCTCAGGTGGCCGAGGGCTGCACTGGCACACCGGAGGCGGTGTTGAATCTCGTCAACAACTGTACAGGGTATTGGTGAGGCCACACCTTGAGTACTGCATACAGTTTTGGTCTCTGTATTTAAGGAAGGATATACTTGCATTGGAAGCTGTTCAGAGAAGGTTCACTAGGTTGATGTTGGAGATGAGGGGTTTGACTTATGAAGATAGGTTGAGTAGGTTGGGCCTATGCTC